>NW_020664446.1:6034904-6041222 GCF_002925995.2 Terrapene triunguis | reverse complement strand
GATTAGTACTCACCACACAAAAACATACCGGATGAATCTAAATCACAGAGACATGAGTATTTCTAAATATTCCACCTTCCCACTCCCTTCCTTTGTTCCATACCAAACCCCCAGTCACTGAATCCCAAGTACCTGGGACCAGGTCATGGCCCATCGCTGGACAGCAGATGAGAACACAAACAAACTGCCCCCTACTCTCCCCCAGGCCTTGGCCAGCCCATGGCAGGGCCTGTGTATGCCTGGGCAGAATTTTGCCCCTGGTCTTCCATTTTTTCATGTCTTCTTCATTCCCCCTTTTTCTCTCTTATCACTTTCCTTCTGCTAGCCTCCCTGTGGCTCTCTCCCCCCTCCAACTAACTTCCTGCCCCCTTTCTCTCCCTCCCTCCAACCCACATAGCATGCTTGGCCTCCTCCCTCTCTTTCCCCCATTTGAATCCCAATTCTCTTTTCCCCTTCTCCCTCCCAGCTCACCAAGCCGTCTTCTCCCTCTCTCCTCCCATCCCAAGAGCTCGGGGAAGGGGGGCGCAGGCAGGAGGGGAGCTGGGCAGGATGACCAGAACTGAGAACCAAGGAGGGAGAACTTCCCCCCGCCCACTGTGAGTGAGCTGGGGGAAGGCTAGAGCTGTTCACAGTGAAGGTCTTGTGCCTCCTGTTCTCTATGTTCTGGCTCCAATGCACACACACCCCCTGCCAGCCCTACAATCACACGGGGCTGCTCCCTGTGCTCTCTGCAGGGCTCCACATTGCACAGGGGGCGCGAGGGCCCCTAGCTCACAGCAAGCTGAACTAGTACATTGCAGGGCTGGTGGGTGTTGGCAACACACTGGATCCTGGCATGGCCATAGGTGGGACCCGAATTCCTCATGCAGGTTGGGAGAGGGGCACCAGAGCCTCCTGCTCTGCACTTAGCAACCTTCTTCCACCCTCTCCCTGTGAGAGGCAAGGGCTCCCACACCTGCCACTGACATGTGGGACCACAGGTGCCTTAATGTTCTCATTACCCTGTATAAATCAAGCCTACCGTGCTCCCCTTGAGGCATTGCTCTTCTAAACAAAGAGCATAGAGGGGAGCAGCAGAGTAGCTGTGACATATGCCCAGTAAAGGAATACAATTTCAGAAAGGGCTCAGGACATGCCAATAACATCATTACTATCAAGGGAATACACAATATCCTATTAACAGGCAGCCACAAAGGCATTAGGCACTAAAGAGAGTGTCATAAACACAGAGTTCACAAATTTAGGGTTTACCTGTATTGTTATCTGTATTAAGGTAGAACCTAGAGAGGCCCCAGACAGAATCAAGACCCCATTCTGCTAGCCACTGTACAGACATATAGTAAGAGACAGTCCTTACCCGAAAGAGCTCACAATCTAGATAGACAACAGGGGGGAGAGGTGGGTGTAACCTACCAGCAGAGTTCCCAGGGATATGAGTGACACTTGCAAGCAGTTATTAACAAGACACAATCACAATGCGTTCTGCTTTCAGTAGGTACAAGAGCCCGTGTTCCATGAGTGGGCTACACGATCCCATTCCCTAGGAAGTAGCCTCTTTGGAGGTAACGTTCTTTTCTTTTCTTTTCTTTTCTAAACTTGGAAATTTTATGAAGTTCCAATATTTGTTCAAGTTCCCAGCGTTACATTCCTTCCACGCTACTCTTGTCTGAACTGGATTTCAGGCCTTATCCCTTTAAAGATGATTCAAGAGAAATTACAGGGGAATTACACTCTATCTGGCTCTGGAAATGGTCTTTGTGCTCCTCTTATTTGCCCACAACACTCCATCTCCACAATTACCATGGCTGTTTTAGCTCTGTCTGTCTGGAACACGGAAGGGGAAGCAGCAGTCAGTGCTTTTCTTTACGTGATTTGTTCAACTTAAACACATGTACACCTCTAGGGTACGTCTACACTGCCTGGGCCCACAGACTTCTATTAGCAGGGCTCCTGCTAGCATGCTATAAAAAGCTGCGTAGATGTCCCAGCTCGGACTGGAGCGCAGGCTCCAAAGTCTGGGGGCAGGGCAGGAGAGCCCAAGCTCCAGCCCATCGCAATGTCAAAGCACTGTCTACGCCAGGGGTGGGCAAAATTTTTGGCCCGAGGACCATATCTGGGAATAGAAATTGTATGGCGGGCCATGAATACTCTCAAAATTGAGGTTGGGGTGCGGGAGGGGTTGAGGGCTCTGGCTGTGGATGCGGACTCTGGGGTGGGGCTGGGGATGAGGAGTTTGGGGTGCAGGAGGGTGCTCCGGGCTGGGATCGAGGGGTTTGGAGGGTGGGAGGGGGATCAGGGCTGGGGCAGGGGGTTGTGGCGCGGGGGGAGGCTCAGGGGTGCAGGCTCTGGGCGGCGCTTACCTCAAGCAGTTGCCGGAAGCAGTGGCATGTCCCTTCTCCGGCTCCTATGTGGAGGTGCGGCCTGGCGGCTCTGCATGCTGCCCCATTCGAAGGCACCACCCCTGCAGCTCCCATTGGCCGCAGAGCGGCCCCCAACCCTGCTCCCCAGCGGGAGCTCGAGGGCCGGATTAAAATGGCTGGTGGGCCGGATCCAGCCTGTGGGCCGTAGTTTGCCCACTCCTGGTCTACGCAGATGCAGTGTAGACATACCCCTAGAGTCCAATAAACAGCGCAAAGCCATCAGCCCATCAATGCGTCTGCTTGACTCCAAGCCCTACAGAGAGGTTCTATTGCAAGGAAGGACAACCTAGTAGCCTCATATCAGGGTGTTTGAAAAAAGGATACAACAAATGGATCAAATGTATATTACACAAGCAGTGCTTTGCTGTGGTAACACCACAGACAAATCAAGGATTTTAAAACCTTCTTGGTGCATTTGCAACAGCTATTGTAACATTCTAATGCAGTTGGGGATCATCTGGTATTCCGAGAGAGGACCGTTTCATGTTTCCTTTTATGGGCAAATCTGGAATTGTCCCTAGGATGGGTTCTGTTCCTGAACCTGCCACAGCCTTTTTCCATGATCTAAGACAAAAGAAATCACTTTGGGCCTCAGTTTCCCCCATCTGTAACATGGGGATAATGATCCTGACCTCCCTAGTAGGGCTGTTATGAAGCCTCATTCATTAACGTTTACAAAGCACTTTGGATGGAAGGCACTAGAGAAAGTCAGAAATATCAACATCATCATCATCATCTCCTTGGCAATGTGCAGTACACAGCTTGGAGCCATGTGGCTAGAGAAGGTTTATTAAAGGCACCGCTTGATGCAATCGGACTAAGTCTACTCACAGCACTGCAAGCTGGGAACTTGCTGCTTTATTCACCTGCAGCGCAAGGCGGGGACTCCCATTGACCCAACATGAAGTAAAGGAAGGGGGGGGAGGTGGAGCACAGTTCCATCCTATAATACTCTGGGTAACCCAGTGAACCCAATCATGACCACGTGCCTGCAGAAGGGCTTTGGGGCCAGATTTTTAAAGCTATTTAGTTGTGTCAAAATGCAGGTCGGCACCTAGTGGAAATTTGCCCATTGGGAGTTAGGCCCCTACGTGCTTTAGCCTACTGCGTGCCTATCTGCATCTTTAGGCAGATAAACACTTTACCTTGGTGAGCACGGCCTGCACTATTTGTGGAAGGCATTTTTTTCACTTCCCCGCATCTGACAGAGTCATTCACCCCCCTGAACAGTGAGTCCTATAGGTTGTTGAATCAGAATCTCTTCTCACACTGGTGGTGGCGTCTGTGCCCACTTTGTACCAGGGTAAGTGCCAGGTGTGGGATGGGGAGTCCCAGCGTTCTATTCCTGGCGCTGCCGACTGCTGCAGATTGGCTGCGTGACCTTCCGCACGTGGGTTCCCCTCTCGGTGCTTCATTTTCCTCTTCTGTGAAATGGAGGAGAACGAGACTCGCCCAACTCACAGGCCTGGCACAAGTTTCAATTCACTGGTGTTTGTAAAGTGCTTTGAGGTTGTCCCAAGTGCAAAGTATTGTCATTCCATGGAGTGTCCACTTTGTTCACTGGCGAGCATTTCATTTGGTCGGGGCAGGTCAAAACAAGCCTCTTCCCAGACATCTTGCTGATGTCTCCCTCTTCAGATGCGGCTGCACCAAGAGCCTTTCCTGACACGAGAGAGCTGCAGGCTAGATTTACAGAGGTGCCATCTACCTCCCAGAGCTATGGAAAAGCTCAGAGGGTTTAATACTAATACCTAACTGTTACATAGCGCTGTTCATCTTAGATCTCAAAGCACTTCACAGTCTTTAATGTATTTTAGCCCCACAACACCCCTTTGAGGTAGGGCACTGCTATTATCCCCACTCTACAGATTGGAAACTGAGGCACAGAGAGGCTAACTGACTTGCCAAAGGTCATACAGGGAAGTCTCTGGTGGAGCAAGAAATTCAATAGAGGTCTCTCAAGTGAAGTAGCTGGAATTTCTCTGACAAATCTGGCTGTGTGGGAATGTGTGGGATCCTAGGAAAAGCGCTGTCATTTCACACAGATGAGGCGTTTAATCAGACACGCAAATCCCCACATTCAGGGGATGTCAGCAGGGCCGGCTCTGGCTTTTTTGCCGCCCCAGGCAAAAAAGCCTCCCGCCGCCCCCGGCCCACCGGCGGGGAGCGCAGCAGGGGAGGGCCTCGAGCCCGGCCGCGGCCCCGCTCTCCCCGACCGTCCGGAGCACCGGGGGGAGGGCGGCGAGCCCGGCCGCGGGCCCGCTCTCCCCGGCCGGCCGGAGCGCTGGGAGGAGGGCGGAGAGTCCGGCCACAGCCCCGCTCTGTCCCAGAGCGCCGGGGGAGGGCGGCGAGCCCGGCCGCGGTCCCGCTCTCCCCGGCCGGCCGGAGCGCTGGGAGGAGGGCGGCGAGCCTGGCCGGGGCCCCGCTCTCCCCAACCGGCCGGAGCGCCGGGAGGAGGGCGGAGAGTCCGGCCGCGGCCCCGCTCTGTCCGGCCGGCCAGAGCGCCGGGGGAGGGCAGCGAGCCTGGCCGCGGCCCCGCTCTCCCCGGCCGGCCGGAGCGCCACCCCCCTCCAGGTGCCGCCCCAAGCACATGCTTGGTAGGCTGGTGCCTGGAGCCGGCCCTGGATGTCAGGGATGGTCAGATAATACTTAGTCCTGCCATGAGTGCAGGGGACTGGACTAGACGACTTCTCGAAGTCCCTTCCAGTCCTATGATTCTATGATTCTATGATCCTTTCTCCTCTAACTCTTTGAAGACTCCAATGTGAAAGGAAAAACCATCCCCACTTTGATCTGCAGTCTGAATGCTCTGACACTATATGGTCGTGCCCCTTGGCGTTTAGCTGACTTGGATGCTGCAGGAGGAATGTATTGCAGACCCTGTAAGCTAATAGCAACATTTTGCTCTTATATCTAACTGGTGGATCTAAAGCCCCAGCACTTGGTGGATCACTCTGAAGCAGTGTTTTGCACTCAATGCTATTGCCACGCAGACTGTGGTTTAAATGCCAACGTCTCCTAGTGGGAATATTGTTCAGTAATCCATCCCTGCTGTTATTCCAAAAATCACATAAACCCATGGAGTTTTTCTGGGATTTCAGACTCCCCTAAGGCTAATTTTGCTGAAAGCCACATTAAACTAATAGCCCCATGAAAGGCCCATTGTGAGATGTAATTGGATTGCAGGACTTCCCTATACAAAATAATAAAAAGACTGCCAAAGGCAGTTTCCTAAGGTCAATTATCTTTGTGTTGCTGGAGCCTGAGTGGAAGCTGGCCCCGGCGTTCCATTTTACAGGCCAGTTAATCAAAACCCAGGGGCTTTCCTACGAATCTGACCTCCTCAGCAGCTAGAAGGGGGAGGCAGAGACCAGCTTTAATTCTCCAGGCAATGAGCAAAGGCTACCTCGCAGTCACCTCACGAGGGAACTGGTCGGTAAACAAAGCTGGTGGGGAAAAGAAAAAGCCGGGTTACAGCCTCCAAGGAGAACAGGGAGAATGCGAATTCAACCGCTCGACTCTCTTTGCTGCCTGAAGGAGGCGCTGTGATGTCCGGGCTTGGTGTGTATAGCACTGCCTTGGAGCAGCGCCCTTGCACCCCAGAGGGGAGAAGGGACTGTGCTAGCGTAGATCTACTTTAGCTCAAGTTACAGAAGTCATTTAGAAATGAAGCACTGGGGTCTAGCCCAAACTCCCCTTCTGCATGCATGATCTGTGTAATAACGCCACCTGACTGGTGTGGTGTGTGGAGTTGTTACATCACCAAAAGCAGCACTGAAAATCCCACCCCGCCCGGGCATTTGTTCCCCGACTCTTATTTTAACTCTCAGTAATGCCAGGGGTTGGGGGTCGGCCTGTCGCATCGAGACAGCGCCATCTGCTTCGCTGGCTGGTCAAA
>NW_020664446.1:6013046-6029904 GCF_002925995.2 Terrapene triunguis | reverse complement strand
TGCTCCAATACATCTGTTAGTCTTAAAGGTGCCACAGGACTCTCTGTTGCTTTTTACAGATCCAGACTAACACAGCTACCCCTCTGATATCTAATTAGATGTAAACACTATAGACCTGGTCCTCAGCTGATGTAAATTGGAACAGCTGTGTTGGACATAGATCGATGAACATCACCAGAGCTGTGCGTGTGGAGACCAGTTGAGGATCTAGCCCCATACATACGGATTCAGAATGTGCATGCTGCATTGCCTACAGATTGAAATACTCTACTTCAAAACAATGTACAACACAATCGGTAGACAGGTTGTTTTAAAGAATTTTGGAGGTCAGTTTTAGGCAGCGAAATATTATGCTGTTGATATTGAGCCAGTTTCAGGCCTGGTACAAATGTGGATTTATCCAAGAGCTCTCAACTAAACCAATAAAGGAATGCAGCCCCAGTCCAGAAGGGTGGAATTAAATGCATTTCAAGTTTCTCTCTCTTTCCTCCACTGCACTGGAAGCAGCAAGGGAGTTGGTCATTTCTGGAAGCCTCCTGCACTATCAGTTTAAATAAAAACTCCAATGATGAGATTTCCTAAGCTGTCAAGAGGGAATACGTCCCGTTACTAACTCTGAAATATCCGGGGATGGGGTAGGATGGAACAGACCAAATGGTGACAGGGAAACCATAAACTGTTATTAATGAACTTTGCTGTGACATTCCAACAAGTCTCGCATCTAGGTGCACGTGTATTGGAAAGAGTCTGAGAAAAGATTCAGTGTAATTTTTAAAGAATGAACATGGGCAACGCAGCTAAATCCCTCTAGTGTACTGAGGCCTGATCACTGGAGCTGGTCAAAAAAAAATTGTCAAAACTGTATTTTGACAAAATGTTAATTTTTGCCAAAACAAAACATTTCAGGGTTTTTTAGTTTTATTGGCAAACAGCCAATATTTTTCCTGGGAGAGGAGGGGGCTGAGAGACATAATCTCCCAAGCAATGGAACTTGCTACTTCTTTTCTATTCTTTGTATTACCCTAGCAACTAGAGGCTGCAACCAAGATCACGCCTTCATTGTGCTAGGCACTGTACAAACGCATAGGGTATGTCTACACTGCAATTGGTGGTGGTGCTCTGATCCAGCTAGAGCAGCTCAAGTAGCAGTGAAGAGATGGCAGCATGGACCCTGACATGGGCTAGCAGTGCTGGGACGTAACCAAGGTCCCAGACAGGCTCGCACAGCCCATGCTGAAGCCCACGGCTGTTGCACCTTTCCTGCTGTTTTTAGCTGCACTAGCTACGCTAAAGCATGCTGCAATCACACCTCTGACTGTAGCATAGACAGAAATAATCCTTGTCCTGAAGAGTGGGCACTCCAAATAGCCAAGACCAGCAAAGGAACTGTTCTTATGCCCATATCACAGATAGCAAGATGAGGCACAGGGAGATTATACTGACCTGTCTGAGGTCACACAGAGTCTGTTGCAAGGGCAGGACTTGAACTCAGAGTGGCTGAGATGAGCCAGGCCAGCATTTCCACACAAGACCATCCTGCCTCGCAAAACTGTTCCTTAGGTCAATGTAATACTGTACAATGTTCTTTTTCCCCCTCCAGGCATTAGCTAAACTGGCTTTATTTCACCCCTTGTCCAGGCTGCAAAAAATGAAAATTGCAGGTTTGTTTTTTAACAGAAACTAGATGGGATCACACACGCGGTTTGGGGCACATGATCGGGTTACTCAGGATTAAAAGGCAGGAGATTCTAACTGACCAGCTCTGACCAGGTCAATCAGCCACTGTCACAGAAGACCCTATCCTGTGACTAGCTGGCACTGTTGACTTCACTGGGAGTTGAAGTCGCTCATTACCTTGCCGAAGACACTCAGCATATTGCAGGAGCGGGGCCCCAAATTGGGTGCACAGAAAACCTGCATATGTGCCCTGGTTTGGCAAAGCCCTTAGGCCAGATCCTCAAAGGTATTTAGGTGCCTAACTCTAATTGAAATCCATAGGAGTCAGGCACCTAATTACCTTTGAGGATCTGGGCTGTAAACACTTGAATTGTCAATGGGACTACTCATGTGCTTCAAGTTAAGCACTTACTTAAGTGCTTTACAGGTCTGGGGCCCAGATGATGCTGCCGCCATGCAACGCGATCCGTTAACTAGTCTGGGATCAGGAAAGTGGTTTGAGATTTTGCCTGGGCGCACGGTCTCTCATAAAAGACACAGGTGAGACTCATGCTAGCTGATGGATGATCAGATTCCACACCTCCCAGCCTCAGTCTAGGAAGCTAGAGAGCCGCTGGGGTAAGCAATCAACCAAATAGAGAATATGATAATGCAATGTTATCACTAGGGCTACCTTTTGAAGCAAGAGAGCCTTTCGCAAAGGTACATGTGTGAGAGTGTCCGATTTGTCGTTTACTCACCCGGATCAGGATTTTGCAGCATGCCCAGTTTTGGGCACAGGGCCAGAGGCTGTTTTGGAAAAGGTGAACCTAAAGGACCAACAACTTCAAAGCCACAACAACAAAGGCAAAGGCTGCACCTTGTCTTCACAGTGCAGCAACTAGATTTGGCAGCACAGAAGATAAGCTCTCTCCAGCAAAGAGTTCAGCTTCGTCTTTCTTTTCAGATTGCAGAGCTCCACACTTGAACTGTTCCATAAGTAACAGCCCTCCTCCCCACCCGGAAAAAGCACCACCACCCCCACCCCCAGGAATCCTGTTTGGGGTCAATCACTACCCCATTAACTCCCAGTCAAGGAGCCCACCTACCCCGACAACATCCTTAGAGCACTGGCAAATAGCTTTTAACCCCCCTAGGGGTGCCCACGTTCTGACAAGCACTCGACATCTGGAGCCCGCTACTCGACCAAATCACGCCAGGGTGAGCTAAGGACAGGATTTCAGCTCCATCTCTAAATGGGTCTGTTTCTGTGGCTGTAAGGATGTGATCACGTGTGGTGCAGAGAGCCTCTTGGGATGTGACTCAGCACTAGGCTGACCAGATAGCAAGTGTCAAAAATCGGGACAGGAGGTGGGGAGTAATAGGTGCCTACGTGAGAAAAAGACCCAAAAATCAGGACTGTCCCTATAAAATCGGGCCATCTGGTCACCCTACTCAGCACTTTGAACTCCACTGAAGTTACTGTTTGCCTAGGGATCATTGTTAGATGCTCAGCACATTGCAGGTGGCTCAGTTTCACACACATGGTCAGTCTCTGTGATGCCCTTCCTCATGCCGGATAGTACTTTACTGCAGGAGTAGTCCTGCTGAAGCTAATGGGACTGCCTGTGGAATGAGATGCTACTGAGAGTGAGAGAAGGTATCAAAATCTGACCCAGAGAGAGTCCAATGCGCCACTTCAGATTTGAATAGGAGGGGGCACGTTTCCACAGGTGTCCAGGGACCACTTAGGCCCCTGAAAGTTCTTGGATTTACGGAGGATAAAATGTAAAAATCAGTCTATTTCAGGAGCATGTGTTGTGATTATTTCCTTTACTTCTAATAACAATTCACATAGGTTTACTACAACAAAATTACCAACACCACGCCCCCCTCGGCTGGGTTGTCAGTAGGATTTGAAGCTGGGACCATCAGAGCTAAACCCACTCAAAGGTATTTGGCTTGAGCGAAAGGAGCAACTCCTCTAACAACTAGCTGTAGTAGGTTTTTATCCTGTCATGTGGAGCAGCTGCTAGAGGGGGAACAGAATCATACTGAGCTAGACAGGGGCAAAGACACTGTGCTTAGTGGGTTAGTAGATTGAGAAGTGCCTCATTTTTAGCAACAACCCATGAGCCTAGCAATGGAAGCCCAGGTATATCCCATGGTCCCACTGACACCCATTCACTGCCTCTCCTGAGAATGCTAAAAGGGGAGGTGTAAACATAGCTTCTTCCCCCTCAAAGGTGCTGAGCCCTGATGACCCATCCTCTCCCCCTCTCCAGACCGAAGCACAAGCTGCAGGCGCACGTATACGACTGCATCCAGCCAACCCTGCGGGGAAGAAGAGACTGGTTGCCGTGGAGATGCGCCATGAGCTCATCTTCCCCAGCTGAAGCAAGAGTTGGGACAGATTTGTGCTTTATGGGCCACGACAATGAACCAGGAACCCCCTGTGGCTCCCAGCGGCCGAGCAGGGTGGGAGAGGCCTGCTTTCTCCAACCCCCAGACCTGCCACTCCAAGGATGTGGAAACAACTCCCACTCGCCCACCGCACCCTTCCTAAGTGTCTCCTCTGGCAGCAACATGCTCAGCACCTCCTGAGGGGTTCTAAGCAACCACAATTCCCATTGACTTCAAGGGGAGTTGAGGGTCCTCAGCCCTTCAAACGATCTGGACTCTAAACTGCTCCTAAATTGCATCCACCAAATGCACTTGCACATGTCAACGGTCAATTGCACCTGATTAAAATATGCAGCTGTCTGTGCATTTTTAACAGGCACAACTTAGGCACGGCTTTTTGAAGACAGGACCCTTAACCCCAGCTCCTGGGCCAAGCTTGTGTCACCCTTACACACCCCTTATTCCACAAAGAGCCCCGTTGACTTGAATGGGACCTTTCATAGAGGAAAGAGCTATTCGATGGAAAAACTTCACAATCTCTGCCGATAGTTTCTGGAAACAAACTAAAAACATCCTCCCGTGGAATGGGTGACCCATCGGCGACGTCACCCACTGGGTAACTAGTACTCATTTATTAAAGTCCCTAAATACAAATTAATCTAATCTAGAGCCTCCGCTCCTAGAGAGTAAATGCTGAGCCTGATGGGCTTAGTGTGGGCCAGTGAACAGGGAACCAGGCTAGAAACCACAATTCCTGCCTCGTGTTCCAGGCTCTGCCACTGACTCACCCTCCTGTAACTTAGGATTTAAAATAAAACATTCAAAGAGATCCTTTTCACCCTGCCGCCTCTCTCCAAATTTGCTTGTGGCGTAGTTAATTCAGCCCTGGCGTAAGAGGGGGCGTGACTCCACAGCCATCCATGGAATACTGCTCAGTTTGGCTCAGTGATCTGAGAACTGGCACACTGCACACCAGCCCGGAGGGAAATTTGTACGGCTAAATTATAAAGCTCTGATAATAGTGTTTACAGTGCAAATGTTGACAGACCTACCTGACAGCCAGTGTATCCAGAGGGAGGGTGTCTCTGTAGTGATGCTTTGTTGATAGCCCGCAGTGATGTCTCATTTCTTCTTCCCCAGGCTGCTAACACCTTGGTTAGCTTTCCTGTAAACTACTGCAGCCTCTTCCTTGATGGCCACACTGTGTCTCGCCTCTCACTCTTCTAGGCCATTTAGAACATATTGCTAAAACCATATTCCTCTCCTGCTGCTCCCACCACAGCTCCCTCCATGCACACATCACACCTTCTTCAGTGACACATGGAAAAGCACCTATTCGTGAGCACCTCCATCCCCATCTCCCCACAGGTGGGTCCTGGTTGTGATCTGCCTTACACCAGTGAAACCCCGTGGACTTCCGGGGAGTTATTCCTGATTTACACTGGTAGGAGATGACAATCAGGCACATGGTGTGTGCTGCTATCTATTATTCACACTCCAGTAGTGTCTACAGGTCCCATTTACGGATCCGGGCCGCCTGGTGCTAGGGACTCTGTACACGTGTAGCAAACAGATAGTCCCTCCCCCTAGAGAGCTCACGCTTCTGTGGCTGAATTTGTTATATCATGTATGTTGTCTGAGTGAGGCCCGGCTCCTGCAATGTGATGCGGACAGACCCCTTTGCACCAATTGACCTCAGCTTAAAGGGTTGGGGCCTTAGATAGTAAGCTTCTTCAGGGAAGCTACCTTGTCTTTAAAGTAGTGTGTGTCCCTCTCCGGAGCTCTGAAATCAAACACTGATAAAGTATTACACCCACCATAAGAGAAGTTCCTTAGAATCCATGATACACTCATTAGGCAGACTGCTATGGACCTAATCCAACACCTGTTGCAGTGAGTGGAAAGGTTCCCATTTACTTCAGTGGGCATGGATTGAGCCCTCCATCTTTTCACATGCTTTTATAGCAACCGAGAAGTGAAGTGTGCCTCTACCTTCTGGTTTACATCTCGCCCAGTATTGGATTCAATTATCATTATTCAGCGACGGGACCTAAATGAGCACTTCAGAAATGCCGCCTACAACGCAGGGCTAAGTGAACAAATGATACTACCATTAAAGTTCTGTCGTTTCCTGCTGTGTAAGTCAAATCTCCGAGCATTAAAAGCACCTCGGCACCATGCAGATTCACAGACAGTGACAATGATTTTCAAGTTCTCTGGCTTTTATCGTCTCGGGAGTTTTGTTCTGTTTCTGGTGTGCTTTAGTCAATTTTAATGCCTGAACCTACATAAGGTTTCAGGACTCTCTGAGGCTGTAAATTAGGCGGGCTGTAGTTGCTTAGTTCCTGGCAATGATAAAAGTTATTAGCAACCATTCTTAATTTTTCAAATTCCCGAGCAAGTTGAGTTCTCCTGAAAGTGGTAAGTTAATGCAATGAGCTGGGGCAGGGCTAGTGGCCAATGTATTCAAACTTCGGGTGCCTAACATTAGTCTCCTAGCATTTTATTGCTATCTGCTGCACTTGGCAAGTGGGCTCAGACCCATTACTCATCCCTTCGGAGTAGAAAGCATACTTGCTGTCACAAATCGTACATAGTACTTTGCATTCCTATAGTGCTCTTCATCTAAGGAGCTTAAAGTGCTTTTCAAACATGAATGAATGAATCCTCATAACTCTCCACTCAAGTATTATTATACCCATTTTACAGATAGGTAAACTGAGACAGTGAGATATTTAAGGTCAGATTCTGCCTCCCTTACTCAACACTGAATAGTACCTTATTCCATTCGTAGTCCCCTTTATTTTGATACTAGATACTACACAGTGCAAGTAATGGTGGAAGAATCTGTCTGTTAGGGATTTGCCCAAGGTCACATAAGCAGAAAGAGGCAGAGCAGGGAATCATCCAGGTGCCTACTCCCCCACCCCGCGCCCCCTGCCTTAACCATTAGATCACACTCACTCTCCTAGATCCTAATCTGAATTAATGGAAAGACATCCACTGACTTGAATGAACTTTGAATTTGGCCCCTATATTGTACAGTTAAGATATGGAGTAATAAACAAATGACTTATCCATAATGGGCTGGGCTTCTGGGGTTCTCTGAGCCCAATTTTCCATTGTTACCCATATGAAGTAATGGTTTACTCTGGGAGTAGTTTAATTTATTTCAATACGACTACTCCTAGAGTACATTACTACTCAGTCTGAGTAAACGGGGAAGAATCTGGCTTTATAGTAACTACTGGAAATTCAGCTCCTTTCTAAAGAATGGCCTAGACCCTATTTGGGATGTCTTCATACTCATATCCAGGTCAGCCATCTTGAATTTACTGTGATTGGATTATTGTGGTTATACTGAAATGTCACACACACAAGACAAGATTCAGACAATAAGACTCCTCTAAAATGATACTGTGGTGTAAATACACTTGTCAGAGAGAAAAAAAATACAATAGATCTGATGACTCGGTGTTCTGGTCTCTGATGTAACAGCAAAGTAGATCCCTGTTGTATTTAACTTGATTCCCCTGAATTAAACACTTCCATTAAAAGTTTCCCACAGTAGATTTAATATTTAATTATGTATTCCAACAAAGCAAAGATCAAAATCTCTGCAAAGGGGTTTTTTTGTATTAAATATTTATCAGCATATCTCTTTGGACTAGTTTTTCATCCCCGAGGAGAGAGCATTCCATATAGAAATCAGTTTCAAAACATTTTATTTTATAGCTTGAGAGTTTTCTCTACTTCAGCTCCTCTCGCAGTGATTTTGTCATATCACTTGGTAATTAATGGTAATTAAATCTCTTTTGGCCAAAAAGGTTGGAGGGCTCACGTTGCGTTGCAAAAACAATTTTTTAAAGTTACAAAAAAGTTCCAGGATCTTTCTCCTAATAGAAATTAAAGTGCAAAGTTTGCCATGTTTTGAGTTCAGATTCACAAGAAACAATTTATAGAGGATTGTAGGTTCCAGACAGAGTTGATAGACTGCCTATTTGAATAGACATAATTATGTCACTTAGTAGCCACATCCAGTATGCAGAATTGCATCCCTTAACAATGGACAGTGGATAGGTCTACTGTGGCCAGAAACTCCCTTGATCTTAATAATGGCTGTAGCAAATATGGAATAAACCAAATGATATTACTCACGCACAAAAAACTGTCTCACGTGAACATCTGAGCAAAGAGTTGTCAACTCTGTATTTGCTTAAAATAGGACATGGAGCTTCTTGTTATTCCTTTTTCCTTCTTTTCTGTTTTTCTCCTTCCTATTGGTAGATTTAAATTGATGGATAAACGGAATATGTGCTTGGGGTGGAGGTAGATAGAGGGTATATAGTTGTGCATATTGAAGTATTTTGGGTGTTACAATTCTAAATAAAAAGTCACAGTAATAAGGAAGAAATATCAGCATATGTCCCAGCTGTGCAGCTCCATGGACATGTGGTAATGCTGGTGCCATCAAGGGTGGAATTTAGCCCATAGTGTGTAAATTACAGCACTGGCTGCTCTAGAATAAGCTTCTTTTATGATAACAATGCAGTGATAGCAAAGAGAACATTTGATATGAGTTACTCTAAAACCATTCTCTGAAACACCCAAGAACGAATTTAGTTCAGCAGGAAAAGTGGGACATGATGAGATGACTCCAGTTTAGGCCATAACCTTGGGCGGCTGCTTGGTGAGAGCAAAGCCTCCCCCAGTGAAACGAGGAACGTCCATTCTCTGCGTTGGATACTCCTGCTCCATGTTAGCCAACACTCGCTCCTTATCCCTTTAGAGGAAACAAAGAGGGAAAGGAAAGGAAAGAAATGTTTTTCACTTTAACTATGCAACAGTGTTTTCAAACTAAGCAAGTCTGTGTCCTCCAAAGTGTCTGTGATGCAACCACTCTACCAAGAGATCATTAAAAATATGTTGATTAAAGCCTGTTAGGCTAAACAGCCAAGACTAGGTGTCTGTTTGGATCTAATTAAGCGACTACTGATGCTTTTCAGAATTATTAAAAATTAGAACTAAATGAGTTCTAATGTTAGCTGCCCAAAGTCGGTCAGAGAATCTCATTAGAACTAGAATAAGCGTGAGCTTTGTGACTTTGGGTTTCTAATCATCGCCCCGTTCTAGCAAGTCCTCATTTGTTTTCAAACAAACAGCTAGATTCATCAAAGGCAGGATGGGGAGATATTTTTCCTTTGTTGAATTTTAATGAATAAATAGTGTTATCTGTCTTCAAATTTTAACAAAGTTCCAGTTATAATTACCCAGCCTGTTGTATTTGCAGAAAACCAACACTATATCTGTGGAGCATCTATAGCCTCAAGAACTTGCTCCATCTGAGGATCCAGAGCTTGAATGTGGTGGCCTTAAGAGAATGGAGCAATGTTTAGATGTTCACTCTTCAATAGGTCTCGGGGAGGGAGAGGGGCGCAGGTATCCAGAGTAGAATAAATATAAAGGGGCAGCATTTTCGATTTTCTGAGATACACCTCAAGGATTCAGAGACAGGTCTCAGAAATCACAGAATCATAGATTCATAGTGTTAGAAGGGACCGCAAGCGTCATCTAGTCTAACCCCCTGCCAAGATGCAGGATTTGTTGTGTCTAAACCATACAAGACATATGGCTATCCAACCTCCTTTTGAAAACCTCCAGTGAAGGAGCTTCCACAACCTTCCTAGGCGTCTGTGCCATTGTCCTATCGTTCTACAGTTAGGAAGTTTTTCCTGAGATTTAATCTAAATCTGCTCTGCTGTAGTTTGAACCCATTGCCTCTTGTCCTGCCCTCTGTGGCAAGAGAGAACAACTTTTCGCCATCTTTTTTGGCAGCCTTTCAAGTATCTGAAGACCATTATCATACCCCCCTTAATCTCCTCTTTTCCAAACTAAACATACCTAGTTCCTTCAGCCTTTGCTCACATGGCTTGCATTCCATCCCTTTGATCATCTTTGTCACTCACCTCTGGATCCTTTCCAGTTTCTCTACATCCTTTCTATACATTGGTGACCTGGACACACTACTCCAGCTGAGGCCTAACCAGCACCAAGTAGAGCGGTACTATTGCATCCCATGACTTGCATCCTATGCCTCTGTTAATGCCACCTAAAATTGCATTTGCTTCTTTTGCAACGGCATTGCATTGCTGACTCATGTTGAAGCTGTGATCCACCACAACTCCCAGATCCTTCTCAGCAGTGCTGCTGCCAAGCCAGTTTCCCCCCATTCTGTATTTGTGCTTTTGGTTTTTCTTCCCTAAGTGTAGCATCTTACGTTTGTCTTTGTTGCATTTCATTTTGTTGTCCATAGCCCTGTTCCCCAAATTGTCCAGATCCCTCGGAATTTTAGCTCAATGCACTATTGGCAACACCTCCTAGCTTTCTGTCAGCTGCAAACTTGATCAGTATGCTCTTCTACACCTATAGCCAGGTCATTCGTAAAGATGTTAAACAACACTGGACCCAGAACAGATCCCTGTGGAACTCCACGTGAGACCTCCCTCCAATCTGACATCACTCCATTAATCTTTTCTAATATTTAAAATAAATCAAGCAAGATTTTATGAAATCCTAGTTTACTATAATAACCATGGATCTTTAAACACTTTACAAAAGAGGTCAGGATACCCCCATTTTACAGATGGGGAACCTGAGGCACAGAAAGGAGAAGCGACTTGGTCAAGGATAACCAGCATGCTAGTGGCACAACTGGGAATAGATTCCAGGCCTCCTAAATCACAGTCCAATTTGTCAACTAGGCCAAAATGGACTAGCCCTGCTTAGTTAAGATTAAATAAACAGTTACTATAAAGGAACACAATTTCCTTGTATTTTTTGTCATTTTGCTTTAACAGCTAATATTTGGCCTTTGCTGATTCCCGCCCAGTCTCCTTGGCTCCTGGATTCATCTCCCAGTGAAACAAATGGCTTCCTACAGTTAGCATTTGTCCCTTGGTCCCCCAATATTACTATCTGAAAAAAAGAAAAATCCAAGAGAAACCCCATATGGAGGCCAGCGATGGTTTCTTGTTCCACATGTCATTTGTGTGGAAGCATGTGATTAACCACAGGTTGGGTTAGATGCACACAAATAAACCAAACCACTTGTAAATGTTTTTAACAAAGTCAATGTAGTGCTGAGGGAAGGTGCCAGGCTGACAGCCCTGGGGCCTGAGGTGCCCCATCGTGACAGGTATTTCCACCCTGGAGTGAGAAGGTTGGCCCAGCTCCATGTCCTTTCAAACTGTGGGCCCTCACTGAGGATGTCAGCAAGGGTGCCAACTGCAGTGTTGCTGATTCTTGTGCACCAGGTACTGTTTCACACAGCATCATTGTTCAAGCTGTCAGGTGGTAATGACTTTCTGGTTACCGCCTGTAGTCAATGCAGCTATTCACACAGGAAAGGGCTAATGGATCAGGTCTCTGATCTGGATTCAAGCTAGCGACCTAGAGGCGATTAAAGGCTCCATATCCCATACCAATCCTCGGAGATCAAACCAATACCAAGATGTTTGAGGCAACCAGCAGAGGTAATGGAGAAGAAAAGCAACAAATAGTGGTAGGGGAGAACAGGGAGGAAGAAAGAATGTCAGAGGGAGCTGGTGATTCTGTCAGGGAGGGCCAGGGAACAGAAAAAGAGGACTAAACATTTACAGTCCCAAACACAAGATTTCCAGCTTGAGGCCAAATCCAAAGCTAAGGTTCTGTGCAAGTCCATCAATCATTACAGCCATGGGAAGTTGCATCACTTCAAGAAGCAAGACTTTAAATCACAAAAGAGGGCAGTCTGGTGCAAATCAATAAAGGCCTTTAGATTACACCTTTATATGGTGCTATCTATGAGCATTAACTCAGCCGCATACCAGCGTAGTCAGTAATGCTGCCAATGCTGTTGCACCAACGGGATTCTCTTTTTATCAGCAAAGGCAGCCACAAGTAGAGCAGACACGCTGTCGCCGTTTGCCACTGTTACAACCATCAAGTCAAAAAAAGGCTTAGTTTTGGGTTGCACTGAATATGAAATGTCAACAAAATTTCAAGTTGGGTCAAATGAAGGCGGAGGAGCAGTGGTGGCTAGGGCACTCTTCTAGTATGTGGAAGCCCCAAATTCAGTTCCTGCCTCTAGCTGATCTGGAGAAGGAATTGGGACTTGGGTTTTGCAGGTCATGCTAACCACTGAGCTGTGGGGCTTTCTCAGTCTCTTCGGTTGAAGCTTTCCTACTTTTTATAAATAAATCATTGGAACAGGGATCAATATCAAATAGTTTCAGTCAACCTGAAACTGCATTTTTTTGGGGCAAATAAACTATTCACCAAAAGAATTTCACTCAGCTCTAGCGATCTCCCAGAGGAGGAGTG
This sequence comes from Terrapene triunguis, assembly GCF_002925995.2. Classification (NCBI taxonomy): domain Eukaryota; kingdom Metazoa; phylum Chordata; order Testudines; family Emydidae; genus Terrapene; species Terrapene triunguis. The sequence goes on along the minus strand of NW_020664446.1, from coordinate 6,017,484 downwards.
TGAGTCAGGGCTGGGAACCAAAACAATACTGTCAACCTCTGAAACGGGCGTGGGGGGACATAAATCGCTGCGGTCCTGGACAAATCTCAGCATTGGCACTTGGATGAATTCCCAGAACACACATAGGGTGTGTGGCTAGCAGGGAACAAACAGCCATGCTCGAAGGATGGCCATTGTGCCTAGCCCTTGCAGGGGGCTGCTGAGTTGAACTACAGGCAGAATTTAATCCTTAACTTTTAAACAGAATGATGGGACTGGCATAAACTGACCAGCAACGGAACCTCTTTATCACTGTGTGTGACTGACAGATTCAAACATAACCGTCCCTTGCAAGGTAAAAAAAGTCATGTTCTGAGTAATGTGATTCTCAATATAATTCTAACAGGACATCAATTCTAGCTACAGACATACAGCAAAACAGGAGCGTATTTCTTCTCTTCTAACGCACAAAAGCAAACGTGAAACCAAGGTCCAAACTGTAAACATTAGAAGTGTTTTCAAGAGGACACTTAACTGTTGGAAATGGATTGTTAGACATTATGGGAGCCTCATGTATTGATCCTAAAACTCCAGGAAGGCCATTAGCGGTGAACAATTGTTGATAATTCCAACATCAAGGCAGCCTTATACAATTTGCGGATGAACAAAGGTCACTTGTTATCACTGACTATTTTGCTAATTCTACCATCAGTACTGCTTGCTCTCTAAAATACAGTTAAGGCAAAGACAAATGCAGGTAGCTTTGAATCACAGTCAATGAAAATGGAAAAATAGAGTGTCTGAGGGGGCAGGCTGGGGGAGAAAATGCGTGGAAGGAAAACTGGTTCATGCAAAAAAACATTACTGCAAATCAAGCCATCCAACTGCAAAATGGCATCACCCCCTAGAAACCTCTCCTTGGGGAAAATATCTGCATTTCCAAACATGACTAGTGATTTTGGGTTCAACTTGAGGCACCATAATGGAGCCTGATTTTCAGACCGTGCCAAGCACCCAGCCCCTGCAAATTAGGCCCCTTTACGACATCACAAGTGGAACACCCAAAAAACACTAGTCACTTCTGAAAATTGAAAGCAGCCGGTTTGAATACACAACCGTGCTCTGTGACTGTAGAGGGAAGAACTCAGAGTACCCAAACTTTTCTGCATTTATATCTTTGTAAGGCACTCAGATGCAACTGAGGTGTGCCGGGCCTAAGGATGAGGGTTAGCTGGAGAGACAGATCGCGAGAATTAACATTATTCCTTACTTGGTCTGCTGTTCCTTGCGTTTCTGGGTTAGGTATTTCTTCTTCACATTCAGGAGCTCATTGCCCAGTCTCTCTATTTCATACTTGTACTCTTGACTCTGTGACTCATACATGTTCAGTTCTGAAGACAAAACCTAACCAACCAAAAGCAAAAAGTGAGCGTCACAGCTTCACAGGTTACGTCTGTCACACACTCCCTTCTCCCCTATCAGATAAAATCTCTGCCCACCTGAAGGCAGTTTACAGAGTTAAAGCTACACCGCGTACCTCACCAAGCATCTTTTGAGTGACACTAACAACATTTACTGTAGTTCTCTACCTTCCTGGACCCAAATGTGAACCAAAGACCCAAAACAAGGAGCATAGACAAATAATTAAGCAGGGAGTTTTAAAATGGCATAGGATCCACCTCTTTACCAAAAGTTATATTTTCCTAGCATTTCAGTGTCTTGATTATTCATTTCTGATGTAAATAATTTACAGCAGTGAAAGTAAGGCAAAGGCATATTTGGGCGGGGGTTGGAGAAAACTGTGGCTTTTAAAATGAAAGTTGTCCAGTTTAATGAGGGAGAGCTGAGGGATATAATGTGAGCCGGACATTTCAAAATGCCTTTCAATGCTTGCAGCTAGAGTTGTGCTTTCTATCTTTACTAATCAGGAGAGAGTTGGCCGGGGTCTAGATTTCCAGGGAGTAGAGCAAATGTTACTCTGGAATCTTTCTGCCATCTGCCTATACCATTACGTCATTAATGTTTCTAACTGAAGGACGATTTTAGACAGTTGAAAAGTCATCCTCTTCTACTAGCATTAATGTCCTTCTGTTGTGCACCCTTTCAAGACATTCATAAATACCTGTTTCATGCAGACATTACAAGACCTGCCTCATCACAAGCGAATAGGAACTTTAATATTGCATTTTTGTTCAAGAGGGCCCACTGTATTATAGAATATAATTAACTCCACATAAGCAATATGGCATCATGCAATACAATTATTGGCATGATCCTGATCCCATTTAAATCAATTAATTTGGAAATAGGGTCATGCCAAATGCACTTTCCTGCTGCAGGAAGAAGAATATTGAGACTAGTCAAAGTTTGGAGAGAGTCAGGTATTTTCTATGATGCAACTTTGTTTATTTACAAGAAACATATAAAGTCCTGCTTCTCCAAATGCAGGAGGAACCAAGAACAATAGGAGCAGTTTCTTAGCTTATAACTAAGGCTACGATTTAGTCATGGAGGTCACAGCAGTCACGGATTCCGTGACTTTACCGGACCTCTGTGACTTCTTCCACCTTTAGCTGTCAGCAGCTAAAGCGGAGGCTGGAGGTTGCCCTGCTGCAACAGCTTACAACTGCAAACTGGAGAGCTGGAATCAGGACCCTGCAGCCCCTGCCCTGTGGTTTGCAAGGGGTGGGGGGACTACAGCCTGGCCGTGTGCCCCAGCCCCGCGTTTTCTGCCGGGAGCTGCAGCCGGGGTCACGCGCCCCAGCCCTGTGGTGGGAGCTGCATCGGGGGCTGTGCACCCCTGCCCCACAGCATCCCTGGGCCATGTGCCCCCTCTTGGCTGTGCCCCCTGCTGCGGCCGCTGGAGCCGGGGGTCTTGGCCTGTCAGTCCCCCCCTCACCCATGGGACTCCATTCCTCCCCCTATTTAGCCCTGTCCCCAGTTATTTTTAGTAAGTCACGGACAGGTCACAGGCTCCATGAATTTTTATTTATTGCCCGTGACCTGTCTGTGACTTTTACTAAAAATAACAGTGACCAAATATTTGCCTTACTTATAACCCCAAGCCTCCTTAGTCCACAGACCCAAACATTCTCTCTCTCATTTTTTCCAGGGTCACCCTGTGCTCATCAGCTACTGTTTGGCTTTCTTGTTTTTTGCCTCTGCCTCGCTCACTTTCTGTCCCCAGTCTCTCCCAGTTGTTTGATTGTTCTTCACACACATACACGGACACACCCCTACCCAAAACAACACTCAGCAAAAGCCCGTGGCTGGGTTCACATACTCCTTTTGTCTTAAGTGGGGGCTAATCCTTACAATAATAACAACCACAGTATGCTTCGACAGCAGAGGACCATAGCGCTGAGGGTCCGTGAGCACTCTGTACAGCTTTATTCCAGGCATCTAAGAGTTCCACAGGGTTATTAATGATCTGGTGCAACCAGGTTAAACAAAGGCGACCACGTGGCCGCCACCAGTCCATGACCAGGCAGCATCCCCGCCTCATCTCCAGGCCAATCTTCAGAGTTTGATGTGCAGGGACTTTGTCTCAAAGGTGGGCAACATGACCAAAAAGGGCCAGTCAGCAGTGGCCAATGATGACTTCAGTCCTCTCTGGGCCAGTACTCAATGATACATCCCTATTACTGATAAAGTCAAACCATCTTATACCCAGTAGTCATTGCTGACAATGCATATGAAATGCCGCCAACTTCCTGATGTTTTGTGTAAGCAACGTCCATGTTTCAGATCCATCTAAGAGAATCTGAAGTGTGCAGGCTTCATAAATCCATATTTTTGTATATAGTTTCAACTTTTGTTCGCTCCAGGCCCTATGCAGGTCCTTCATGGCTGAGGCTGCTAAACCAATTCTCCTTAGGATGTCTGGTGGGCTGTGTCTTTTTGAAGACAGTTTACTGCCTAGGTAGATGAAGTTATCCACTACTTCCATGGGTTTGTCCAGAAGCAGAGATGTCTTGTACTGCAACTTTTGTGCCGACACTCTGGATTTTTGCTTTTGCCCAAGAAATCCTTGGCCCAAGAGCAGGTGCCTCATGCTGGAAGCTCTCTAGTGTAGCTTTAAGATTGTTTGCATCCTGACCAAAGAGGACAACATCATCCGTATAATCCAGGTTGGTAAAAGAAGTTAAATTGACAGTTATACCAATATTTGTGGAGATATGTTCAAGGAAGCAATCTATTGTGCAACAGAACAGGGCTGCGGCCAGGACATATCCCTACTTCACCCCAGATCTAGTGTGAATTCTGTGAGGCCTGTGGGTCCCTCAATGCACCCATGCCTCTGAGTCATTATGTAGGTCTTGAATTAGCCTCAGGAGGATGTCAGGGACACTGATGCCTCGCAGGTTTTTCCACAAGGCAGCTCTAACCTTACAGTTACATAAACCTAAGGAAAAAGAACAGGAGTACTTGTGGCACCTTAGAGACTAACAAATTTATT
>NW_020664446.1:5934169-6012646 GCF_002925995.2 Terrapene triunguis | reverse complement strand
TCTCAGTGAAGTTTTTACTCAACCCATAACCAGATTTCACTCAGCTCATAAGTATATGTTGACTTGCACAGGAGAATAGCATGTTTGCCTGTTTGCTAATACAATATATTGTGTGAGAAAGTAAAAATGGACGCAGCCGCAATTTAATGCATTAACGACCAATGGGAACTCTAAGGAAAGTTTTGAATCACATTCATCTTTGCTAAACTCCTGCTTCTATTTTACATTTTCTGCATTTCTTTTCTCTTCTTCCGGATAACGAAGATTTACATAAAAACAGGCTTCTTGTTTATTGAGGGTCCATCTGCTCCTGGAGGATTTTCCCAATGGTTGATGTAGAGTTGATTACGATGCAGCAAATAGAAGATGATGACTTCAACAGGGAAAGGAGCTGTAGGAGCTCTCTTTTGGGGAGAAGGCTCTTGCTTTCATATAGTCAAGAACAAGGGAAGAGCCCTACATTACATATAAGTAGAATTGCTTCTCATTATCACACCTTCAAAAAGTTTTCCGTGAGGCAGCTCTTCAGAATCAGGAAATCCTGATTTCTAGTGACAAGGGGTTAAGATAGATTACTCTTGTCAGCCCTGTAATAAGACGTGAGACTAATGTACACGTAATGCACTGTGAGAGAAATAACAAGGATTTAGGAACAGTTTCCACTAGCATGTTAAAAGGAGTGTGAAAATGTTTTTGACTCACTTATTAGAAGATCTCACTCATTTAAGAAAAAATGAAATTAAGCCTCATGTATCTATAGTATCTAAAAATGTCCATGTGGATGAGTGTTTAGACGTAATATGCTGTACATTAATATTCTAATTGCACTTTCATTTCTTCTTTGTTTAATGAAACAAATAAACATAATATTACTAAATTCTATTCTCAGAATGCTTAGGAAGCTTACACATTAGTAAAACCACCTCCATTTGTTTTCCCCAGCAGAGAGGCTATGAATATTATTATGGACTTCCACACAGAAAGCACAGTTAACAGGTAGCACTGGCATTACACAACACTGTATTGTAGATTGGAGAAATGTCATGTAAGTGCTTGTCAATGTACCTACAATAACATGTACAGTTCTGTCCACCTCAGAACCAAAACACCATTGGAACAAAACCAAGGGAAGTGGTGGATTCTGCATCTGTTCAAGTCTTCAAATCAAGACAGGATCCCTTTCTGGAAGATAAGCTTTAGTGAGACATAGGTTACTGAGCTCAATACAGGGATAACTGGATGAAATTCTCTGCCCTGTGCTAGACAGGAAGTCAGACTAGATGATCCAATGGTCTCTTTTGGCCTTAAAAATCTATGAATCTATGAAAAAGAAGTCAATTTCTGAAATGTAACTGTTTCCATTAGCCTCTGAGGGCAGACCAATAAACAGGCCCTATATCTTGTCCAAGTAAACCTGTTGAGTTAGTAATATTTACACAGCAAGCTATTCCTGGACTGAAATACAAGGTGTTCTTTCACAGATTTATTTGGACGAAATGGAGGATCTACTTATTGATCTGCCCTCAACGGCTAATGGAAATGGTTAGGTTTCAGACGATTCTTAGAAAGGATGCTTCTCAACTGATGGGCCAGTCTTTGCTTGTAGTGACATTTTATAGCAATTCTTCATCTTTGACTCTCGATATAGTGGGACTCTCTTAGACTTGTATCTATTGACTAGTCAAGCTGAGCATACCCAGTTATTTTAATCTTTCCTAGTAAATCAATATTTTCAGCCTTCTGTCATCATTGCTATTCCCCTCTGAACTCCTTTCTTCATCCTGATGTCTTTTTGGCACTGAGGTGGGCAGATCTGTGACTATCAGGCCAGTGTTTCACGGAGAATGTAGGGAAATGCTGAATTATCCTTTTATGACAAACATCGGAAATATTTGTTTAGGACAAGACAAGACTCGCAAATGAAGAAAACTATGCCCATTCCTCACAGTTAAAAGGTCTTTGGCATCACAGCTTAGTGTGGAATATGGATGCATAAAAAGCTGAGAGGAAACGGCTGAACTGCTAAATAACTGTATAGCCAAGTAACATCACAGGAAAACGAAGGTGTCTTTTGATACGCTGCTATAGTTTAGGAAGTGTCCTATTTTAAAGAGTTTGTTCCATTTTCCCTGACATTCTTTCTTATCTTTTCTCACTTGCTATCCACCTTACTGCACTGCAGTATTATTGTCCATGCTGCACAAAAGCAGTGAAAGCACTGTGAAGAATTACAGTATTCTGAAAAACCCCTGACAGTGAAACATTTTTAACTTCTTGCCCCCCCTACCCAGAGATGGAGGCTCAGTTTCTCGGCACCAAAAGACTCCTTGGGAAGACAGACTTCCCTGTGCAAAGCACTGATATAGTCCTACAAGCATAGCAGCACTTCAGATGGACTTCCTTTCTGATTAATCCCATGAAGGGCATCTCTTACTTTCAGTTGCTTGGTCTTCTCTCGGAGGGTGTGTCGGTAGAGCTGCAACTGTTCTGCCGCTTCGGGCCCAGGCTGCCGGGCCAAGATGTGCTTCAGCTCTACATACAGCTTTTCCTTTTCCTAAGAGACAAGATAAGCAGAACAACAACAGTTCATAAGTGCTCTTATTTGCCGCCACAGTAGCAACAGGACAACCTGTATTTATATCAACGCAGCTGAAAGATGCAAGTAAATCTAGCAGCTATTTGCAGAAACAAATCTGCCTGTGTGTCAGTCTCTGCCTTGCTAGCCATAAGGTATTTAAAGTTGTTGTGATAGCAGTGGGATAGCTCATTAAGAGAAACACCCAGCTAGTTCATACCAAGAATTAAATATTCTTAAACACTGTCATCAGCAAACCTGCTTTGGCACAGAGAGTATAAAACAGAGTCACCAGAAATGTAGTCAAGGAGAAAATTACTTACCAGTAATTGTGTTTATTGTGGTCCCCTTCTCCCACCCCCATCACATTACATTAAGGGATATAGCTCCACCCACCTGGAAGTAAGGAGTCAACAAAACCGTCAATCACGGCCTATATAAAAGAACCAGCCCACCCACTTTCTTCTCCAAATAGAATCCTGCAGAGCAAATAAATATATAAGAAAACCAAACAACACACACCACTAACTGAGAGAGCCCCCAAGGGGATGTGGGAGGAAAGGAAAATTAGGGATGACTATGACAAACACAATTACCAGTGAACAATTTTTCCTTGTCATATGTCTCCTCTTCCCACACATTACAACAGAACCTATGCGGTACATGGATGTAACAAGCCATAAGTTCCCAGAGGAGCTCCATGGCCACTTGTGGCTTTCAATGCTGAAACGCTGCTTCCAAATATGGTTTAAGGTCTAATTTATTTTACCTGAGTTAATACATGTATTAGGTGAAGTCCATATCATGGTTTTGCACATTTCAAGGTGGCTAATGCTTCACCACTCTCAGTGATGGGGCCACCTGTCCAGGTTTTCCCAAGATCATCCCTATTTTGAAGAGGCTGTCCTGGGAAATTTGTAAGTGTGCTCAGTACACGCTACCAGCTGTTCAGTTTTATGGGCATGGGATCATCCTGGATGTCCTGTTTTCTGGTACCTCAGAGATGGCAACCCGACCACTCAGACTGAGATAATTATTATTATTTAATATAATCATCCTCCTAGAAAAAAGACATAGCAGGCATCTAAGTTTGTTAGATAATGAGAAAGAATGATCCCCCTTCTGTATGCTGTGAGTGTAGAAATGTTCTTTTACCAGTGTTGCCACTTCTCTCAATACTTGGTGTTTTTCTGGGTGCCCTGCTCCTGCAATAAGGTGATTACGAGACTTTCAGCTATTATTTAAAAAACAAGTTTCTAGCCCTTGTGGTTGAAGAGAAAAGATGGAAAATGCGTACATCTAAAAGGCTCAAAAACAAAACGCAAATAAAAAACTTTTTAAAAAAAATATCATTTTTAAGCCAATCTCGTGATGATTTTGGGGGGCCTGACTCACAATTTTAACACTTGAGGTTAGCAATACTGCTTATCAAATGAAGGCTGGGAACTGGGGCTATCAATTAATTGCAATTAACTCACGCCATTAAATAAAAAAAAATAATCGCGATTAATCGTAGTTTTAATCGCACTGTTAAACAATAGACTCCCAATTGAAATGTATTAAATATTTTTGGATGTTTTTCTACATTTTCAAATATATTAACTTAAATGACAACACAGAATACAAAGTGTACAGTGCTCACTTTATATTATTATTTTTATTACAAATATTTGCACTGTAAAAATGATAAAAGAAATAGTATTTTTCAATTCACCTCATACAAGTATTGTAGTGCAGTCTCTTTATCGTGAAAGTGCAACTTACAAATGTAGATTTTTTTTGGTTACATAACTGCACTCAAAACCAAAACCGTGTAAAACTTCAGAGCCTAAAAGTCCACTCAGTCCTACTTCTTATTCAGCCAACCGCTAAGACAAACAAGTTTGTTTACATTTGCAGAAGATAATGCTGCCCGCTTCTTATTTACAATGTCATCTGAAAGTGAGAACAGGCGTTCGCATGGGACTTTTGTAACCGGCATTGCAAGGTATTTACGTGCCAGATATGCTAAATATTTGTATGCCCCTTCATGCTTTGGCCACCATTCCAGAGGACATACTTCCATGCTGATGGCTCCCATTAAAAATATAATGCATTAATTAATTTTGTGACTGAACTCCTTGGGAGAGAATTGTATGCCTCCTGCTCTGTTTTACCCGCATTCTGCCATATATTTCATGTTACAGCAGTCTCGGATAATGACCCAGCACATCTTGTTCATTTTAAGAACACTTTCACTGCAGATTTGACAAAACACAAAGAAGATACCAATGTGAGATTTCTAGGGATAGATACAGCACTCGACCCAAAGTTTAAGAATCTGAACTGCCTTCCAAAATCTGAGAGGGACGAGGTGTAGAGCATGCTTTCAAATGTCTTAAAAGAGCAACACTCCGATGTGGAAACTACAGAACCCAAACCACCAAAAAAGAAAAACAACCTTCTGCTGGTGGCATCTGACTCAGATAATGAAAATGAACATGCGTCGGTCTGCACTGTTTTGGATTGTTATACAGCAGAACCCGTCATCAGCATGGACGCATATCTTCTGGAATGGTGGTTGAAGCATGAAGGGACATATGAATCTTTAGCTCATCTGGCACGTAAATATCTTGCGACGCCGGCTATGACAGTGCCATGCGAATGCCTGTTCTCACTTTCAGGTGACATTGTAAACAAGAAGCGGGCAGCATTATCTCCTGCAAATGTAAACAAACTTGTTTGTCTGAGCAACTGGCTGAACAAGAAGTAGGACTGAGTGGCCTTGTAGGCTCTAAAGTTTTACATTGCATTCAAAAATAAAACAGGGGTTTTTGTACATAATTCTACATTTGTAAGTTCAACTTTCATGATAAAGCGATTGCACTACAGTACTTGTAATGGGGGAATTGAAAAATACTATTTCTTTTGTTTTTTTACAGTGCAAATATTTGTAATAAAAAATAAATATAAAGTGAGCACTGTACATTTTGTATTCTGTGTTGTAATTGAAATCAATATATTTGAAAATGTAGAAAACATCCCAAAACATTTAAATAAATGGTATTCTATTATTGTTTAACAGCGCAATTAATCGCACGATTAATTTTTTTAATTGTGTGATTAATCACGATTAATTTTTTTAATCACTTGACAGCCCTACTTGGAACCCTTGAAGTGCCTTTGGAAAGAAATGAAGGACAGAGGAAAGACAAGCAGTGACAAAATGCCATATTGATTGGCCCATCGGTAATGTCAGAGCCAGTTAAGGTGTCATGTGGGGAAGGTGATCCAGGAAGTGAATGTCAGGACCAAGACATTCATCTTGGACATAGCTAAGATCCTGTTAGACACAGGACAAGAAAGAGTGTCAGTGTCTTCATAATGCTTCTCCCACATGGCCACGTTCCCCCAAAAAGCAGAAATGCACAAAGAAGCAGGAATTGTCCCAAAAAGGTCCATCAAAGCCAACCATCTTGTTTTACTTCAGACTGGTTGTGACACATTGGGTCAAAGAAACTCCCTTGGGACTGCCACCTGATGTGCCTAGACTACCTATGAGCCTGTTTTCCCTGCCAGCTTGGGACTTCAGTGCCTTGCCTTGTTTGAGCCAGACACACTTGCCTGCTGCTAACACAGATCCAAGTCTGAACCACGTCCCCCACAAGCTGCAGGCTTAACTGAAAACAGCTTAAGAAGTGCTCCTGTCTCCAGCACTCAGATACTCAACTCCCAATGGGGTCCAAACCCCAAATAAATCCGTTTTACCCTATATAAAGCTTATACAGGGTAAACTCATAAATTGTTCGCCCTCTATAACACTGATAGAGAGATATGCACAGCTGTTTGCCCCCCCCCCGGTATTAATACATACTCTGGGTTAATTAATAAGTAAAAAGTGATTTTATTGAATACAAAAAGTAGGATTTAAGTGGTTCCAAGTAATAACAGACAGAACAAAGTGAATTACCAAGCAAAATAAAATAAAATACGCAAGTCTAAGCCTAATACAGTAAGAAAACTGAATACAGGTAAATCTCACCCTCAGCGATGTTTCAATAGGCTTTTTTCACAGACTGGATGCCTTCCTAGTCTGGGCCCAATCCTTTCCCCTGGTACAGTCCTTGTTCCAGCTCAAGTGGTAGCTAGGGGATTTCTCATGACTGCAGCCCCCTTTGTTCTATTCCACCCCCTTATATATCTTTTGCACAAGGCAGGAATCCTTTGTCCCTCTCTGGGTTCCCACAGCTCCTTCTAAATGGAAAAGGTTAAAGATGGATTCCAGTTCAGGTGACATGATCACATGTCACTGTAAGACTTCATTACCCATTTGCCAGCACACACTTATACAGGAACACTTTCAAGTAAACAGAGCCATCTACAGTCAATTGTGCTAGTTGATGGGAGCCATCAAGATTCCAAACCCACCATTAATGGCCCACACTTTCCATAATTACAATAGGACATCAGAGTTATATTTCATATTTCTAGTTTCAGATACAAGAGTGGTACATTCATACAAATAGGATGACCACGCTTAGTAGATTATAAGCTTTGTAATGATACCTTACAAGAGACCTTTTGCATGAAACATATTCCAGTTACCTTATATTCACACTCATTAGCATATTTTCATAAAATCATATAGAGTGCAACGTCACACTGGTATCTTCTACACCCAGTGACATAGTTATGAGGGATTTCCATTCCTGTGGTAAAGGAGGGACCTCTGTCTGGCTCATAATCTGTGTGTGCGCGTGTCCAGATCTACCCCTTCCTCCAAGGTTTCCTGTTCTTCCTCAACTCTAAAGTGCTTAGGGAAGAACTCAGTAGGAGTATGGATTTTCTGGTTAGAAGGTCAATTGTACTGGAGAAAGTTGGCAGAAGGAAGTAGGGATCTTCTTTAGCAGTTGTTGAGGAAGACAAGGACCAATGAAAGTTAGGGTAGGGCCAATGAATGATGCAATCCTGACACAAAGAGCAAAGGAGAAGAGAGCATGGACAGAACATTCCCAGTTGCTTATCTGATCTAGAGAGGGAGCACCAGTGTGCTGATAGGGTCCAGAAAGGAGAGGAATTCAGGAGATACTGAACTCAGCTAATCCTCAGAACACCTGAAAGGCTAAAAGACATGGATGGAAAGTAAATAGGAAGAGTAGAAAGAGGGTTGGTCTGGTAAAAAAAAACAGGGCCCTGGATATCATGACATCACACGGTGAGTCTGGAGCCCGAAGAAGTGGGCTGTAGCCCACGAAAGCTTATGCTCAAATAAATTTGTTAGTCTCTAAGGTGCCACAAGTACTCCTGTTCTTTTTGCGGATACAGACTAACATGGCTGCTACTCTGAAACCTGACAGATAGAAGAAGCTGTAGTGTTATATTGGGACTCCATGAGGCAGATTAGGAGACTGTGGGGCCAGTGAACTTCTGGACATTTTTTGTAGAAGATGCTGAGCCTGGTCAAGTCTAGAGTCCAAGCACAAGGGAGCAAGCATTAGGAAGGCTGCCTGCAGTAGGCCTGGTGCCCTCATTTACCAACAAGTCGTTTCGTATTTGGGGCTCATTTACTGTATCTCTCTCTGTGTTTTTTATCCTTTTTACTCATTTTTTAATTTAAAAAACCAATCTTCTATCTTATTCTTCTCTGCTCCCAGGAGAGCTGGAAGGGGAAAAGAAGCATGTTTGAACAGAAACAGAACTAGAAGACAAGGAATGAGTAAAGGGACCTAGACTTCCAGGTTGAAGAAGACAAAAAGACTGAGTAGGAAGTAGGCAGGCTTGGTCATTTAGACTGGCTTTGATGAACATCCTTTTCACCTACTTGCTTCATGGAAGGTGGAGCTGTCCTTAGTCAGGATTCTTTTGTGGGGGGTGTGAAAAAAGGAGACCCACTACAGTGTGTAATTGCTGGGCATGATATATATTCATCGTTCAACTTTGTACGGTACCTGGGCCAAGATTTTCAAAAGTGACTCGTGATTTGGGGTCTCTCAACTTTTGGATGCTCAACCTGAACATCTTCGTGAGGCCTGGTTTTCAGCACTTTCTGAAAATCAGGACCTTTTAAAGCGTCTCTAGTTAAGCATCCAAAATCACAAGTTACTTTTGAAAATCCTGGTCTTAAATTATGATAATTTATTCAGAGGCACTCCTTATAAGTTTTTATCAATGCCTGGCAGAAAATACAAAGTCATCACTGATAAAGTTTGCAGATGACAAAGTTTGGGGGAATGGTAAATAATGAAGAGGACAGGTCACTGATACAGAGTGATCTGGTTTGCTTGGTAAGATGGGCACAAGCAAACAATATGCATTGTAATATGGCCAAATGTAAAATTATACATCTAGGAACACAAAATGTAGGCCGCGCTTACAAGATGGGGGAATCTATCCTGGGAAGCAGTGACTCTGAAAGAGATTTAGGGGGCATGGTGGATAATCAGCTGAACATGAACTTCCAGTGGGATGCTGTGGCCAAAAGAAGTAACACAGTCCTTGGTTGTATAAAAAGGGAAATATCAAATAGAAGTAAGGAGGTTATATTACTTCTGTATTTGGCACTGGTGCAAATGCTACTCGAATACTGTGTCCAGTTCTGGTGCCCACAGTTCAAGAAATATGATGATAAATTGTAGAGGGTTAAGAGAAAAGAAAGAAGAATGATTCAAGGATTGGAAAACATTCCTGATAGTGATAAATTCAAGGAGCTCAATCCATTTATTTTAACAAAGAAAAGATTAAGGGATGACTCGATTACAATCTGTAAGTACATACATGGGGAACAAATACTTGATAGTGGTCTCTTCAGTCTAACAGACAAAGATCTAACAAGATCCAATCGCTGAAAGCTGAAACTAGAGAAATTCAGAGTGAAAATAAGGGTACGTCTATACTTACCTCCGGGTCCGGCGGTAAGCAATCGATCTTCTGGGATCGATCCCAGAAGTGCTCGCCGTCGACGCCGGTACTCCTGCTCCCCGAGAGGAGTACGCGGAGTCAACGGGGGAGCCTGCCTGCCGCGTCTGGACCCGCGGTAAGTTCGAACTAAGGTACTTCGACTTCAGCTACGTTATTAACGTAGCTGAAGTTGCGTATCTTAGTTCGAAGTGGGGGGTTAGTGTGGACCAGGCCTAAGGCATACATTTTTAACAGGGAACATAAGTAACTACTGGAACAACTTACCAAGGACTGTGGTGGATTCTCCACTGATGGCAATTTTTTAATCAAGATTGGAAGTTTTTCTAAAAGATATGCTGTAGTTCAGAGAGGAATTGATTTAGGGAAGTCCTCTGGCCTGTGCTAAACAGGAAGGCAGACTAGACGATCACAGTGGGCCCTTCTGGTCTTAGAATCTATGCAGTGCTGTGATTTTTTCACAGAACAACTCCTCTGTAATCAGGCAGCTCACTGTACCATGAACTACAATTTGCACATGCAAAGCATTACATGGAACTTTCATTCTGCTGCACAGAGTTTCACTATGTCTCTAAAAGTGACTTCTACCATTTTTTGTTACTTTGGGTTCAAGCTTTTTGTACATTTAAAAAGCAACAGCAAATGAAAAAATGATCTTGTGAAAACCACGCTGCTCTGTATTAACATTCCATCCCTGCATGTATCACAGATTTGTATTTTGGGAGAGTGTACTGGTAATCTGGATAAATATGGAGCAGTTGATGGATTGAAGGTCTTATGTGCAATTGTTTTCCAATTTATTTCTCTCCTAACCCACTACAAGGGCCAACCAAGCTCTTCAAACATTGTGCAATGGGGTGTATAATAACCCCATTTAGAGACAAAGCGTGCAATTCTATTATAAAGAGAATCTATCTTATGCAACAGAGACTCATTAGCTGTCCAATGTGTATTGTCTCCATAATCCAGCAGTGGCAGAACCAGCTGTCTTGTAATGCATATCCTGTCCTTCCTCGCTAAGCGCTGTCCATCTCTTTTATATCTAGTCAATTAATTTGTCACTGGGTTAGAAGCACCATATGTCAGGGAAACATCAAAAGAAAATCCTGTATACTTAATTCTTTCCTCATCAGCAAAAGTTTGTATTCACAGGTTGACGCTTCTAAATATTCTAACATTTTAGCCAAGGAGGCAACAAAATGTGACTTGTGTATCACATGTTATGGTGTTTACCTTTCAAATTACTTTAAAAATACATACAGCTGGAATAAATTTAAGTCAGTATACAAAGTATATCTGATACTATCAGCAAAAGTGGTGCAGTTATCCCCACACGTACATATTTGGGAATGCCTGGAAAAACAAAGCAGCATAAAATAACTGAGAAAGAACCTTGCATTTCACAATGCCCAGTCGGGGCGGGGGGATGGATGAGCTGAGGAATATGCAATGTAAACTACACATGGGTATCTCCTAGGGCCAGTGCAGTCTGACACATCAGTAAATGGTATTCAAAGGAAGGCTGCTTTCAGTTGTGATATTTCCTGTACTGCAACCACTGAAGATGGCTCCCTGCTGCTGTTTGGACAGTGGCTGAAATTTACCCCCTCCTTAGTCTTCAGGGGTGAGCCAAGTGGAGATGGGGCAGACAGAAATCAACCCTCCACCTAGAGGAAGGCCACAGGGCTGCACGCAGATGGTATTCCAACCGAACACCTGGAGTAGAAGTTAAGACCCCTCACACCCATTATGCATGGGTAAGGCTACAATTTAGTCACGGGTATTTTTAGTAAAAGTCATGGACAGGTCATGAGCAATAAACAAAAATTCACAGCCCACGACCCGTCCATGACTTATATTATAAGCATCCCTTGCTAAATCTTGGGGGGGGTGGAGGGCCGTTGGTGGGGGGGGGTGCCCTGGAGGAACCTCTGCTGGGGGGTGCTCCGGGGCGGTGCTGCTGAGGGGGGACGGGACCAGCAGCTCCTGCTGCCAGCGGCTGCTCCGGCCACCCTGGGACTGCTGGCGGGGGCCACCGACAGCAGCTGCTCCTGGGGACTACTGCCGGGGGCCTCTGGCAGCCCCATGTAGCCTATAGCAGGAGGTCTCAACCTTTTTCTTGCTGAGGCCCCCCTCAACATGCTATAAAAATGCCAAGGCCTGGGTGGGGGGCGGGAACTTGGGGCTCCAGGCCGGGGCATAGGCATAGTTTTACTTCTATTTGGGGGGGCAAGAGCTGGCAGGGCTCGAGCCAACTCTGCACAATGGGGTCCAGGGAGGGAGCACCACCTCCACCCCCTGACTCACTCAGGAGGCCAACCAGCCTGTCTGGACTGTAGGAGGATGCAATCAAAAAAATATAACTCAATGGAGGGCTCAGTTCAAAAAGTTTGAATACCGCTCAGGGTGGAGGCAGGGGGTAGCTAGGGGCTGTGTGCGGGCGGGGGGGAGCTCAGGATGCAGGGAGGGGGGTAGCTAATGGCTGTGTGCAGGTGGGGGGGTAGCTCCCGGTGCAGGGAGGGGGTAGCTAGGGGCTGTGTGCAAGCAGGGGGTAGCTCAGGGTGCAGGGAGGGGGTAGCTAGGGGCTGTGTGCGGGCGGGGGGGGAGCTCAGGGTGCAGGGAGGGGGGTAGCTAATGGCTGTGTGCAGGGGGGGAGTGGCTAGGGGCTGTGTACGGGTGGCGGGGTGCTCCCAGTGCAGTTCCCAGCTTCAGCGGGGGGGGGAGGGGAACAGGGCTCCCAGCTTCAGCCCTGCACCACTCCTGGCTTCCGGGCGGGTGGGTGGGATACACCGACTTCAGCCCCGCGCCACTCCCAGCTTCAGCGCTGGAGCTCAGGACACTGGGTTTCAGCTGTGGGACTCCGCAGCCGCCCTGAATGGGCTCGCAGACCCACAGGGGTCCGCAGACCCTCGATTGAGAACTGCAGGCCTATAGGGCTAGCCTGCTTGCTTGCCTATGTATATCTTTTCTTATGGACATCTTATTTTCTGATGGGTTTGATTATTTGTTTTATTATCATCGATTTATAGATTTATATTAAAGCATTTTGGCTGTAACGCAAGGGACCTACAGGCCACATCCTGTATGCTGAGCTAAGGCAAAGTTAGCAGACATATGTCTGGGACCTTTCACCCAGGATGCAAAGTTAGCAGGCACATGTTCGGGACTTTTCACCTAGATAGGTGGTGATGAGCTAAAGCGAAAGGTCCATCTATGGCTGCAATCTTTAACATAGATAGATAAAGGATGCTTGAAGCAGGGTGGCATAGGGGGATTCCTAAGTTCATAGCCTCTTTAAATTTAACAGGTAAACCACAAGGAAAGAACCAAAATAACTAGGTGGGACGGAAATAACAAATGTGAGAATGAGCTCATGTCATTAACATGTATGTATATGTCATCAGTACGTACAAACAGTCCAGCCTATGAAGTAAGTGTCCCCTGACATTTTGTGGGTGAGGAAACTAAGTTTGAATATAGAAGGAGGGCTCAAGTACTCAACCTCGATAAGAGAGGTGACCCACCATGCCAAGAATGTTTTTTTCTAAGGTTCCTAATTTCTAAGCTTATGGGTTCCTAAGTTTCGAGCTTCAAGGCTCCTTTGTTTATTAGGGCTGGTCTACACTGGGGAGGGATCAATCTAAGATAGGCAACTTCAGCTACGAGAATAGCGTAGCTGAAGTCGACGTATCTTAAATCGATTTACCTCGCGTCCTCACGGCGCGGGATCGACGGCCGCGGCTCCCCCGTCGACTCTGCTTCCGCCTCTTGCTCTGGTGGAGTTCCAGAGTCAATGGGGAGCGCATTCGGGGATCGATTTATCGCGTCTAGAGGAGACGCGATAAATCGATCCCCGATAGATCGATTACTACCCGCCGATCTGGCGGGTAGTGAAGACATACCCCTAGTCTATTAGTCTGTTAGTTCTTAATTGTAAGTTTAAGTCAGTTAGTTAATAAAACTCTAAGTTAGCTTCAAAAGCTCTTAGCTCTGTAGCTTCTCCTAAGCTTTGCACCTCCCACTCAAGAATTGAGGAACTTGGACCTGAACTCTCTTGGCATGCCAGAGGCGAGGCTGGTCCTTTGTCTCTCACCACCAGGTTATCCAGGAAGGGTGTAAGTATATTAATCAAAAGCTTTATCGTATATTATATCACATGTATCTCTAAAACAACATTACTGCATTTGTAACTCTAATTATTTTACCATTTAATTACTATTTAATTATTATTCCATTTATCTCAATAAACGTCTTTAAGTCTACATTTGTCTCAGTGTAAGTGCCCTGTCATACATCCCGAGAGTCCTTGCAAACTCTGTGTAGCCTGATTCTTGGACAAGAACCTTACTATCTTCTGATCAGATTAATTGGCGAGCCTATAACCCATATTATCCAAATTAGTAATATTAACTTCCTAAAATCAAGCACACTGGTCTCCGGGACCAGCCACACCAGCCACTGCTCGGGCAGTCCTCGGGGCCAGCTGCTTGGGCAGCCCTGGGGTCAGCCACACTGGCTGCCGCACAAGTCATGGAGGTTGTGGAAAGTCACGGAATCCGTGACTTTCCGCGACCTCCGTGACAAACACGGATCCCTATGCCTGGGCCTTGGGACACGTGATCCATGAAAGTGCAGACCCAGTAAACCCTTCCTTGTCCCATGACAAACTACCCCTCCGTGCCAGGCTGCAACTGTAACACACAGCTGGACAGGTGGGCAGATTTGGAGTTTCCCCACAGGAGTTGTAAGCAGCCGGAAAGCACAGGTACTTGCTTGCCATAAGTGGCAATACCCCTGCCTATTGAGGAGGTGAGGGTAAGATCCACCAGGCTTCCCATTAATTCACAGAGTTATTGCTGCTTGGCTTTCATGGCTAGGAGGAATGTAAGTTCCTCTAGCTCAGAGCGAGGCCCCAAAAACTGAAGTCTTTATACAGTCCTTTGTGGGCAAAATTCCCACCAAAGTCAGTAGGAGACTAGAGCTTTGTTCCAGGATTGGGCTCATTGTTACAAGTGGCTCTGTACCGTTAGTGACGCAAGCGAATACACAGCTACGGCAAAGTGATGAGCCCACATTCATTGTGCGTAAGCAGTGCACATTGGGAGTCTCAGATTAGGGGTTGGAGTCAGTCTCCAGGAGTTCCGAAGAGGATTTCAGTGCCTCTTTGGTAGCTGCTGTATAATTTGTGTAAATAAAAATCTTATCAGTCTGAGATTTGTTTTCCAGGAGAGCTCAGAGGAGCCCACAGATCTGCCTTTAGGCTGTACTCTGACAATATGTTTCTGTGTCTCCAAGTCTCTCTCCCATTTACTCTCCTGCTTTTTATTTCCTTCCTCTGAATATGAACTAGCTGCTGCATTCCCCTGGCCAGCTTACTCTGCAGTTGCTGAGTGAGAGGAAATTATTTCTTCTGTAGAGGTCTGACTAGGTATTTGGTAAGTTCCAAGGGACTGATTTTTCAGACTCCCATGGTCATCAATTTACGCACTCTGTGGTCAGGCAGAAGCACCTTACCAAGCACTAAAGATATGTCTAGATCCGAGCTGGAGGTATAATTTCCCGCTCAAGGAGACATACCCAAGCTAGCTCTGATTCAACAAATGCACTAGAATGTGGCCATGGGTAGTGCGAGCAGTGGCAGGGGCTAACCTCCCCGAATACGAGCCCAGGGTCTTGGATGGGACTGTATTCAGGGGATCTAGGCCCTCCCACCACTTATGCTGCCACATCTCCACTTCTGTTTTTAGGCACTAGTTTGATGAGAGCTAGCGCGGGTACGTCTACTGGAGCTGGAAATTACACCCTCCAGCTCAAATGCAGATGCCCTCTAAGAGCTTGTCTACACTTACAGCGCTGCAGCTGTGCCGCTGTAGCACTTAGTGAAGGCACTACCTACACTGATGGGAGAGCTTTTCCCATCACCACAATTAATCCACCTGCCCAAGAGGTAGAGAAGCCCTCCAGTCAACATAGCACCGTCTACACTGGGGGTTAGGTTGCTATAACTGTGTTGCTGAGGGTGTGGATTTTCCATACCCCACAGTGATGTAGTTTTACCGACATAAGCTGGTAGCGTAGACGAAGGCTACGTCTGCTTCACACAGTAGAAATTACAGCTGTCGAAAACTGCTCACTGTGCTCGCTCTTCTCATGGAGAAAAGACTATCAGTGACTGATACCTCAGCCCTTGTATTCCCAGAGCGCCACTCAGCCATTACTTCAGTCACAACCGAATTCCTCCTGGAGGTGGTAGTTTGCAGCACAGAAACCAGTAACTGGGAGCAAAGTGCTGTGTTCACTTAGATGGCCTTTTCTTACCCACTCAGATGCTGGCAAACTCCTGAAATGACCCCAATCGTTAGTTAGCCCAGTGTATGATTTTGAACTACAGGTGATCAATGATCTGACATCTAATGAAGATGAGGGGAGGAATAGCTCAGTGATTTGAGCAGTGGCCTGCTAAACGCAGGGTTGTGAGTTTAATCCTCGAGGGGGCCACTTAGGGATCTGGGGCAGAATCAGTACTTGATCCTATTAGTGAAGGCAGGGGACTAGACTCAATGACCAGTCCCTTCCAGTTCTAGGAGATAGGATATCTCCATTAATTTATTTTATTTTATGTATCTGCAGCAGAAATACACCAGAAAACCCCAGTTCTCTCAGAGTAGCAGTGTGGCCTTCTGGTTAGATATTTCAACAAATGTGACTACTATGGCTGCTACACATCAACAGCCTTCTCAACCAGCTCTGCAAAAACCCTATTACGCACCCAGCACTCTCCCTCACGCAAAAAACAACATTTCAATCTGAGTAAATTTCCTTTGTGTTTGTTCCTGTCTCTAGCAACAGGAGCGCCACAGCCGTCAGCAAAAAGAAAATAAAGGAAGACTGTAAAGCAAAAATATGTCATTTACTGTACCTTACCATCTCCCAAAACACTTAACCAAACTGGAAATCCTTATTTTAATTAGTAAGGGGTGAAAAACAGCACAGTGGCTCTGCAAGCGTCTTGCAGTCGGACATGGCTTTGCTGAAGAAAACACTTAGTCAACATGCCACGGGGGGTTTCTTGTTTATTGGCATTATAACCAAAATGTCAGAGCTAGGCTGAACTCTAGAACCATTTTGTTTATGATGTCATGGAGTAGCACAGCCTCTTAGACAGGATGAAATCCCCACTGTGAGATATTAAATAGGTGGCTAGAATCTGGTTTAAAATAAGACTATATATCGTCATAGTCATTTTCCCTTTATAAGCAAGGTACTTTTTTTATATAACACAGTAGTTCTTGGCTCAGGATGTCTATGATTAGGAGTTTTATGAGGCATATAAGAAATTAGCATACGGTAACCTTCACGATTTTTGTAACAATAGAAGAAATTTGCCTCTAGCACTTCGAGCTATGTGCAATATGAACTTTCTCAATAAACACTTTTCAAAGGCTCTTGCTCTTTCTCCTTGTCTATTTTAAATATGTCAAACACCTTTGCAATTGGCAGCTGTCTAGAATAGCCTGCATTTATATCATCAGGTAGACCCTCTTTTAGCAGTCTTGGGCAAGCTTTTCACAAACTAAAACTAAATCAGGCTTGAAACATAACACTGAAGTCCCTCCACAACGCTCACCCAGATGTCCTGCAAGGGGCTGCCCGGATGTCCTGCAAGGGGCTGCAGGGAGCTCCTCGTTAAAGGGTGCAACCAAATTGAAGGGAAGATTGGCATGATTTCCCTGCCTTTGCTGGAATTTGCACCACTCAGGACAGTGCTAAATTATCCCTGCCTGAGATGATTTATCCCTCCGGCTCATAAAAATGCTTCTGAAGAGCAAATTTGTTTCCCTTGGAGTGGAGCAGATTGCACCAAAATGACTGGCATTTTCAAAACAACTTAATGAGGGGAAAAAATACCTTGGAGCCTCTTATAAGGTCTTCAACCTCAACCCTTTCTCCCAATGACACAAGTTGAACACTACATTATCACTGTCTTTCAGGAACAAAGTATAAACATTTCCAGCAAAAGTGCAATTGCTTCCTATACATGTATTTTTGCCAGGTGGTGTTACCTGTTTCTTTGGGTGTGGGTGAAAAAGCTGTTTTGTTCAAATGGGAAAACAAATGTGAGAGATTCTCTCTGCTCCTCTACCTGAGAGCTCAAAGGTCTGTGACACCAGGTTTATAACAGGCTAAGGGTGGGAGGAAATTACATAGGAGCCCCTTACTAAAATATTGACAGCATTTCTCTGATTGCCAGATTGTCAGGGAGTATAAATCTGTGTAGCTCTGTTGATGTCAATGTTTACCCTTGTCATGGCAAAAAATGAAGGATTAATGATCACTTGTTCTTTTCTATATGTTCACAAGGACAAAAAAAATTGAGATTTGGTGAGCTGTTCCTTGAAACTGAGAATTATAGTGAAAAGACATGGACTTATTTAAATGTTCTAGCTGACTTCAAGGTCCTCACAACTTACCCAAGCTTTGGTTGAACAGAGTTCTAAACAAACTTCTGTTTCATCTTCTCCTAGGGATTTGTTTTAAAATATTTTGTAGGATGGCTAGAAAAGGTTGGTGTAGATCCCATCAACAAGGAGTCTAAATATTCTAAATGAATAAATCAGAAAGGTAGACAGTGTGATACCTTTCACTGGGCTAATAATTATTATACACAAGCTTTCAGGACACAAAAAGTCCCCTC
Organism: Terrapene triunguis; assembly: GCF_002925995.2. NCBI lineage: Eukaryota > Metazoa > Chordata > Testudines > Emydidae > Terrapene > Terrapene triunguis. The sequence goes on along the minus strand of NW_020664446.1, from coordinate 5,994,482 downwards.
AAGTGGATATATGAAGAGCTTGGCTCGAAAGCTATTGCACTACAACTTTGGTTTAATGATGCAATGGCTCTTATCTAGCTGACTGCAGTATAAATAGTCACACTAGCAGACAGACTTAGCAAGGTTCTGGTATGAATGAACGCTTAGTCCTGTTGGCTCGCGGCTCAAGCAGCAGAGTAGAACTTAAGAGACCTAGGTTCTAAGTCTACTACTAACCTGCTAGATAATATCAATGGGAGTTAAGCACTTAACATGCTTAGTTGCTTTTAGGAAATCCCACTAGGTAACTTTAGGCATCCAAACAGTTTTGCCAATATGTTCCTTAATAGCCTGAGTCCCATTGCCTTTCTATGAGACTTAGCCTAAACCTCACAGAAAACCAATGGGACTTAGGCTTCTAAGTGCCTCAGTCACTTTTGAAAATATTGCTTCTTGAATATGTATTTTATAATTCCAGTCGGGGTGAAAGTAACTTAAAGGACTTACCAGTACTCTGGAGTCCTTAGGAGGGGCGGGGCCTCAACCAGAAGAGGCGTGGCATCTACCCGAAGAGGCGGGGCCTTTAAATCCCCGGGCGCTTTAAATCAGGGGTGTACCGGCTTACTTTCACCTCTGATTCCGGTCCTCTCTTAAGCCTACAAAATACCTGTCTAACAAGTAGCAAAAACTCCTTGCCTATGCCAACTATCGTACTGAATGAAGAGCTGTCCCCTGCAAGTCTGTGGAACCACTGAAAGGCAACACCACACCAAGGTATGCACATGGCAATTCTGAGATTATTGATTTATAAAAAAGAGCTTCCCCTTCAGTAGCTGTAACTTGAACTAAAATCTGATGTGCACTAACAGCTCTTAGCTTTCCCGGTGTGTTTACGAAGAATGCGGAGGAATACTACTAAAGAGAGGGAAAACAATGTGGTCCTTATTGTCAAGTAGAAGCAACTGCTGTGCCCACAGAATATGGGCTCGGTTATGTTATGTTTTTAAACTATGACCTCCCATGTGTCCAATTTTAAAGACATCGGGCCATAAGAGATTTTATTAACAGTGATACCTACCTCCCCCTCAAAATGATCTAGTTGTTGTTGCATATCTTGCCATCTATGTTCCTCCAACACTGACACTATTCAGATTCTTCTGGGTATGAAACTGAGAGGATTTAGAAAAAAAAACACTTTGCCTGTCACTGTGGTGTGTCATTTTTTAAATGACACACACAATAATCATCCATCACTGAAGGTGTTGTCATGGATTTTACATGTCCTGCCACTTGGGACTGTTGAATACATTCGCCCTGTGGGAAAAATGCCTGCCAAGTGGTACCTGAGTAATGGGGATTTTCAGCAAGCTTTGGATGGGTGCTGTAATGTGGATTTGTGAATGCATTGCTATACTGCTACCGCATTCCTCCAGTATTTTAATTTCTCTAACAGGGTCTGGATGGCTGACAGTCTATACTGCATTGCTAACACCATAGCAAACTTTGCGCATAGCAATGTATTTATTCAGCAGAACGAGTAATATACCTTTCCTTAACAAGATAATTATTTGATTAATATACTTCACCCTGGGGTGCACAGCAGATTTATTTCCTTCCCAGATATATGCTTGAATCCAGGGATGAGGAGTAAATATTCTTTAGTCAATTCATTTGTTATTTACTGGACCAAATCCTGAAGTCTCTATTCATACTTTATTCGTGCAAAACTCCAACTGAAGCCAGTTGCAGTTTTGCCTGATTCAGAACTTCAGAAGTTGACCTATTACATGTAGTGTTTGCCGTTTAATAGTACTTTGGGTGAATGCTCGGGATTCACAGGTTCAGATTTGGTGCAAGGCACCAGCAAGAGGAATTTGGTGGCCTCTGTGACTTCTGCTTTTCTGCTAAATTGTGTGCATTTATCTCATCCTCTCAACCCACTCTCTGCCCTTAGTCCTTTTGCATCCTGTCTTTCATGTAGACTGTGAAGTCTCTGGGATGCCTGTACATGTATATGCCTGTACAGCACTTACAACATTGAGGCTCTGATCCTTGATTAGGGTTCCTGGGCGTTACCAGAACACAAGTAAATGGCCTCCATCAGGTATCTGAATGCCTTCCACCTTTAACATATTCATCCTCACCATACCCCTGTGAGGCAAGGCTGTGCTATTAACCTCATTTTAAAGATGGGGGAAATGGGGTACAGAGAGGCTGACTTGCCCAAGGTCACAAAACATCTATGAAGGAGCAAAGAATCCCAGGTTTCCCAAGTCCCAGGCTAGTACCCTGACCATTACGCAAACACATTTGGTCCTTGATTTGAGGGAACACTAGAACGAGGTTAGTGCTGCACATCAGGTGTGTAGATGTAAGCAGGCTCTGAATGAAGGCTCCCCTGAGATCTAGCTGGGAGGGGGAGAGACTTTGGGTGTGTTTATGTAAATACAGTTTGCTCCTGCTCTGCTTAGATATCCAGCACATAGAGCAGTGTCAAAGTAATCCAATTTGGCTGGTGTTGGGTTACAAATCACTTTAGTACTGAATGGAGGGGTAGTGAAATATGGTTACCAATTTGTAATTATTGGAGGAAAGCAGGACTGTGCTTAACCTGTCCCAAATAAGGGGGTCCGGTTGAAAGAACCTTGTTAAGCCAGGGGCTCGAATGCCAGAGCCCTGTGAAAGTAAGAGGGGTGGGACCAAGTGTCCCAGCCAGGAGGCTGTGACCCCTCCCCAATGGGTCTTCATGGACTAGTTAAACCTGTTCCTCCCCACTGTTCAAAGAAAAAGCTAAATAGGCTTCATTACAAGCCTCTTTTGTTATTTTAAATGCTCAGTCGCTGAGATCTGCAATAACTTGAGATCATAGAATATCAAGGGACCTCAGGAGGTCATCTAGTCCAAGCCCCTGCTCAAAGCAGGACCAATTCCCCAACTAAATCATCCCAGTCAGGGCTTTGTCAAGCCTGACCCTAAAAACCTCTAAGGAAGGAGATTCCACCACCTCCCTAAGTAACCCATTCCAGTGCTTCAGCCTCCTAGTGAAAAACTTGAGACCATACTCCTTGTTCTGTCTTCTGCTACCACTGAGAACAGTCTAGATCCATCCTCTTTGGTACTCCCTTTCAGGTAGTTGAAAGCAGCTATCAAATCCCACCTCATTCTTCTCTTCTGCAGACTAAATAACCCCAGTTCCCTCAGCCTCTCCTCATAAGTCATGTGCTCCAGCCCCCTAATCACTTTTGTTACCCTCCACTGGACTCTTTCCAATTTTTCCACATCCTTCTTGTAGTGTGGGGCCCAAAACTGGACACAGTACTCCAGATGAGGCCTCACCAATGTCAAATAGAGGGGAATGATCATGTCCCTCGATCTACTGGCAGTGCTCCTACTTCCCTCCCTTTATTAAAAGTTTCTTTTCTACACTCAGGCTCTGTGTTTGTGAGTGGGGAAGTATTGCCTCTCAAAAGCACCCAGGGGTGGTGTGTAATTTTCCCAGATTACTAGGTGGGGGCTCGAGCCGGTTCTGTGTTGTATCGATGGAAAGGAACCCCTAGATATTGAACCCGGCCCTGGTTGCTGCTGGCTCTGCCTGGCAGAAGGGTTACATAGGGAACATCTCTATAGTGTATTCCAATATATCTATTGCTATCAATCTCTCACCTGCATACTGAAGTTCATGTATTGGGAGTATGTGCATTAAAACACAGGATGCCAAGGATGGCTTAGGTGTAATTAAAGTAATCCTGCATGATGCAGAAGGATGGAATCTGAAGACCCGCTAGAGGTCCCTTTCAACTCAAATGAATCCACAAATTCCCCTAAAAACATTAAAAATGGATTAAGTATGTATGTAGGTTTCCTATCTATAAACCCAAATGAATTTCTGCCCAACAGCAATGTCCTCCTCCTTATAAATGGCATCTTTATACCTGAAATATTACTGGTCAAAACACCATCAGAGCAGCTAAAAATGGCAAGGACTTCCCTAAATTGTTATTGGAATCCATTTTCTTCTAATTTCTCAAATAAATTCACATCTTGCTGCTGTCGAAAAACATTTATCACAGGAAATCTGTTTTATTCTGGAGGGGGGCAGGGAGTGTAATGTAACTGCACAAAGGCTCAATAAGAACTAAACTGTTCCACTGAAAAAATTCTTCATCAAAAATGTTTTGTTTGGGTGCTAAGTAATCTGCTTTGCTTTCCATCTCCCAGTGCCAGACATATTATCACTATTTGTTTTTATTGGAAAACAATTTTCCTAGTGTTAAACACAGCTGATTATCTTCACCTGATGCAGTTAAACTCCTCACTACCACTCCTGCCTTGTTTTTAAAAGTGCAATTTAAATAGACATCCCCTAAACAAAAACAAAAAGGGTTGTTTTCTAGTGAAGACTTTATTCTCATCTGTTTGATTGCAGTAGACAAGGTGGGTGGGGGAGGGTAGCGGGGAGGGCAGAAAATAATATAAATGTCAACATGTTTTTAAAAGCAGTTTATCATGCAGCATGTTTCCAGAGCACATAACTGTTCTAATTCTAGATGGATTTAGATTAGAAAGACTAAAATAAACTAATGTACCTTGAGATACGTTCTGAATACATGAGTCAAATTTGCATTGTGAAATTCACCCCTGTGCAGAGAGCAAGCACATAGCCTAAGCCTCTATTTTTTATAGAGAATTTAAGAGGTGTGTGCATAGACTATACTATCCTTCTGCACAGGTGAACTTTGCTCTCCGGGCCTAAGAAATATGCCAATTTATGACATCACAGCTGCCTTGTTTATAAAAGGAGTTAAGCCTACAGCAAACTTGGGCACTAATCCTGCAATCTGCTCCATGTGGGATGGACACACAGAGCCCCACTGACTTCATGATCAGCACTTAGAGTTGTGTAAGGAAAGGGAATAAAAGATTAATCAAAAAGGGGATGTGTCAGTGATAAAATAAAAGGCATTAAAGAAATGGTAATTGTTCAGAAATATAATCATACCATGCAAAGGATCTGAAAAAATAATCAAATCCTTTAACATAACACAAGATACCAGAATGCAAAACATTTCCACCTACAGGCACAAGTAAAGTGCCTGAACAAAGGCCAAGTTCAGTGGCAAGCACAAAGAAAGGAAAATAAAAAGGATGTCACAAGAAGGAAAGAACCTGAAAAAATGCTCCTGAAGGATGAGTCAATATCTGAAGTACCTACATATTTCAATTAATATACTGCATTGGAGACCTCTATTCAAGTCAGATCCAAGGAACTAGGTGAAATACATTTGACCGCAATAGCTCAATAGGCGGCTATGCATCAAAACGTATGTATCAGTAATTAGACATTTGCGGTTGGTCTTTGGCTAGAAGTGTTCCAGAGCCGGAGTTCATGGGAAGTTATTCTTCATATTAAAAAAGAATGGTGCTCTCTTTTGAATCCAAATCTAGCTTACTGGAACCTTGGCTACGGCAATTCTGAATGTGTCTTTCAGTATGCTGGCTGCTATGTGTATAGCGGGGGCGGGGGGGATTTCTTTGCTGCCAGGGCCAGCTCTAACTTTTTTGTCGCCCCAGGCAAAAAAGAAGAGAGCCGCCCTGCCGTACCCCCACCCCATGAGCGCCGCTGAAATCCCCCCCCCCCCAGCACCCCCCCCCCCGAAGCCCCCGCCCCCCCTCCGAGCACCGCGCTGCCCGAAGCCCCGCCTCCCCAGCACCACGCCGCCCAAAGCCCCACCCCGAGCAGCACGCCGCCCGAAGCCCCCGCCCCCGCTCTGAGCGCCGTGCCGCGCCGCCAAATCCAAAAAAAAAAAAATTAAAAATCGAGCGCCGCCCTGCCCCAAGGTGCCGCCCCAAGCACGTGCTTGGTCGGCTGGTGCCTGGAGCCAGCCATGTTTGCGGCTACTAGCTCCCAATTACAAAGGCAAAAGACAAACAATGTGTCTGACACGCCACTGTATTACTCCAGCTGTACGTCAATGTAACTCCACTGACATCTGCACAACTGGCTCAGAGCTGGAATCATGCAGTTGAAAATCAGACCCCACGTGCTCATTCTTTTTCCTGGCTCCTCATGTTGCATAAAGACAGCCTCAATGTTCTGCTTTTTTCAAAGTGGGGGGGAGTATTTTTCAGCTTGTTTTTCATATTAGAAACATTTGGTCAACCCGAAGGCGTTGTCTACACTTAAAGTTTTGCCAGCATAGTGATTTCAGATAGGGGTATGCTTTTTTTGCCAACATAACTACGCTGTCAGAAGCCATAGTGTAGATGCAATTATACTGGCAAAAAAAAGTCCTTTTGCCAGCATAGCTTATTTAGCTCGGGGAACGGGTATAAGATATTCAGAGAAAAGGAATGTGTCAGAGATGCATTTGCCAATATAAACTTCACTAGGAGGATTTGCTGGTACAGCTATACCAGTATAGCTATACTGGCAAACCTTTTAAGTGTAGACAAGGCCTAAGGGTATGTCTACATTGCAAATGAAGGTGTGATTGTAGCATGGCGAGGCACACCTGTACTAGCTTTAACCTAGCTAGCATGGGTAACGATAGCAGTGAAGATGCAGTGGCACAGACTTCAGGGTGGGCTAGCAACCCAAATACATAGCTAGGGTCCCCAGCAAGCTTGTAATAGGGCAGCTAACCTGTGCTGAAGCTCATTCTGCTACCCACACTCGCCTAAATTAAAGCTTGCCTGGGTATGCCTACCTGTGCTTCAGTTAATGTACAGTGTAGACATACCCCCGGACTCAACATGCCATCCCCTTAATTGGGGGCTGCAGGAGCTGCTCAATGGGCTTCAACCTCCAGATCTGATGTTACAGTCCTCTTCTCCAGATCAGAGGATGTCAAAGTCCCCCAGGAAACAGAGGTAGACTAGGACCTGACATATAAAAATCTATGTAAAAAATCGCTCCTTTTTATTTTTGGATGGGAAAATCTCCTTAGGCGGGCGTCATAAAGGAGCAGTACAAGGTAAGGATAATTTTTCAGGTGGAAGGGGGTTGCAGTCCCACTGATGCACAGCTGGAGTAATACAGTGACGTATCAGGCACATTGTTTATCATTTGGCTTTGCAATTGGGAGCTAGTAGCGGTGAAGAAATTTGCTCCCCCTGTTGTACACACAGCAGCCAGCATATTGAAAGACACATTCAGAATTGCCTTAGCCAAGGTCCCAGTGATCTAGAAAGCAAGCACCATTCTTTCTTAAAATGAAAAATAACAGCCCATGAACTCCAGCTCTGGAACGCTTCCAGCCAAAGACCAACAGCAAATGTCTAATTACCGATATGGAAGTTTTGATGCATAGCAGCCTGCTGGGCTATTGCGGTCAAATTAATTTCACCTGTTGCCATGGATCTGACTTGAACTGGGGTCTCTAATGCAGTATATAAAGTAATGTATAGATATTGACTCATCCTTCAGGAGCATTTTTTCAGGTTCTTTCCTTCTTGTGACATCCCTTTTATTTTCCTTTCTTTGTGCTTGGCACATTGGTAGCTGAAGTGGGCCTGTAAGTTTCAAAACACTGGTCCAAGCTACACTAAAGACTCTCTGCAGGCTAGGAGATAGAGAGATGGTGATCTGCAAGTCATCAAAAGTCAGAGGTGGTGATATGCAGGTCGAAAAAAGTATAACATGATTCAGTTGCTGGAAGGTGAAGTTAGACAAATTCAGACTGGAAATAAGGTGTAAATTATTAACAATGAGGGTAATTAGCCATTGGAACAATATACCCAGGGTCATGGTGGATTGTCCATCACTGGCAATTTTAAAATCAAGATTGGATGTTTTTATAAAAGATCTGCTCTAGGAATTATTTTGCGGGGAGCACTTTGGCCCATATTATGCAGAAGGTCAGACTAGATCACAGTGGTCCCTTCTGGCTTTGGAATCTAGGAAGACTACTTACTGTGGGTTAAAAGAAATTATTAGGGATTCCATAATGAATAATTTCCTGAAGTGAATTACGGGTATTTTTACCTAAACAGATTATCTTCTGTCAAAAAATCCCCAGCTACACCTATCTACGCTCCATGTAACATGTACGTTCACAAATGAAGTTGTTTCTAACAAATATAAGCAGCCCTCAACTTTACAACATTCGACTTACGACAAATGGCACTTACAATGTTTCTGAATTGACACCCTGATTCGACATTGGTTTCGACTTTATGACGCTTGGTCCCGCAATGGAGTGGATTGCGGTTCCGAGTTACGAAGTTTTGACTTACGACGCAATTTTAAGGAGCCAGTTGTGTCGTAAGTCCGAGGACTGCCTTTATACAAATAAGGAAGCCACTGAAAGCCAACCGAAGCATACATATGCCAGTTCTGAGAGCACAAAATAAATCTTGGCCACTATGAATGTGTACAGATTGTCACCTAAAGTGAAGCTGAACCAGACCTTAAGAAAACCAAAATAAAGACAAACAAACACACACCCCTAACATGACAGAATAGGTGTTAACTAGCAGGCCCTTCTGATGAGCATCTCCTTTTTTCTGAGTGACTGACGAGAATCTTCCAGGTCATGTTCAAAACAATGCAATATATATTAAGCACCGCCACAGCAATGAAGGACCTAGCGGAAGCAGGCTCCAGGACAGGCTGGTGGGAGAAGTGGTTTTTGAGAGGACTAGACTCCCATGAATCATGCTGAAAAAAATGGCTGGGATTTTTAAAATAAGTGGATCAAGACCATTTTATAATAAACAGCCTGGCCGACAATTTCGCATCGTACATAGAGCTCAATGCTGAAGCTCCTAGACATTTTTACTCAGTCCTTACTCAGTCAAAACTTGCATTGACTTCATTGGGATTTCTGCCTGTGTAAAAACATGAGTCTGGCCATGTCTACACTGTGAGCTGGGGTGTGATTCTCCTGCATTAGGCCTCATCAAGCTAGCGTGGGTGTAAACAGCAGTGTTGCCGTGGTCGCATGGTAGCAGCAGCAGAGGCAAGGAGCTGAGTATATAACCACCAGTTTCAGGTGGGTTTTTACTCAACACAGCTCAGCCGTGTCTCCGCTGCTTCTACTCATGCTTCTGCGGCTACCCAGCTATTTATACTCACACGAACTTGAGGAAAGCTAGCATTAGTATGGGTACATAAGCAGCAGAATTACACCCCTAGCTCGTAATGTAGATGTAGCCTAGCATTAGTTTCCTGTTACAACTTAAACACATATTGTACCATATAGTCCCAAACCATTATGTTCTGTGGACCAGCATTAGCAGTGATTTCAACACACCTCTGAGGAACAGTTTGTTAGATCCCTACTCAGATACCACAGGGATGAGCATGGTGTAAGAACCCAAAATTAAACGGAACAGAACTACTGTCAACTACAGAGAGAATACACAACATCTATTTCCAGTACTTATATGGCCCCCGTTACTATAGTATCTGAGCACCTCACAATCGTTAATGTATTTATCCTCACTACATCCCCATGATGTAGGCTATAATTCCCTTGGAAAACCGAGGCACAGAAAAACGAAGTGACTTGCCCAAGGTCACACAGAAAGTCTGTAGTAGGGGAACAGGGAATTAAAACCCAGCTTTTCAAGTTCCAGGTTACCAACCAAGCCAGCCATCTTTTCCCAAGTAATGACTTCAACAGAACTATGCTGATTTGTACCAGCTGAGGATTTGGGCCAATATGATGCAGTCCAAGCCAGCAAGGTGTGGGAGTCCAGGGTGCTCCCAATCTTGCAGATCCTAATTCCCCAGTCTTGGTCTTCAGTTGTTGCTGAACATTAAAAAAAAAATCTGATAAAAATGTAGCAGAATGGTACCGTCACTACGATATGCTAAGTTTAAATGAGACTAAATGGTAGGATTTTATTTTTGTTACCAGGAGGCAATCAAGCATCCTTTCAACTCTTGGTTGAAAATGTCCCTATGCTGCATATGCTCCCTTATGCTTATGACCAATCTTTAGAGAAGATAACTGACAACTGAGACATATTGTGAACCTTCCCACTGTAATAAACTCAGAGGCCTGTAGTAAAATAAACCAGACTTTTAGCCAGTCAGACATAAAATCAAATTAAAAAACGAGTTCACTTTGAAGAGACAGAACTAGATTTTGAACAAATACAGCAGCACGTAATTCACTTTTAATGGGACTTTTTCCTAAAGCCACACTAATCATAATCCCAACAAGGCAATTTGGTTACTTTGTGCATTTACGACACATCACTGTTCATTATGTAATTAAGTGCCATACATGTGAAGAACTCACCTCATAAACACAAAATGGGCAAATATTTTTTTAATCATTATTTATGATTCACTCTCCGGAGCATCTCTGATGCAATAATAAGATCTTATAGCTAGAAAGCACCTTTTGCCCTGAAGGATCCAAAGCATTTTATATACTACAGTACATATGTTCACAAAGACTTTCACCCACCACTGAAATCTCTGGGGTGACATGCAGCAGCATTTTTCACAGAGCACAGCAATACTATAAATGGTAGTTTAAGACACAACTGAAGAATAATGTCTTGTTGAAACTGCAAGAGGACTGTAGGTGAATAGAAGGTAATGATTCAAAAGTGGAAGCCAGCCGGCTAAACCTCAGATAACAGATCTTATTCATGGTGAAAGTGGCATGGGATCTTTAAGTGGTCAGGACCTTGATTTTGTATCTGATTTTAAGACAGTGTTCATCAGCACAGCAGCCCTAGCTGGAGCACTGAGTCACAAGGAGAAATACCACCTACTGAATCACCAATGTTATTTCCAGCAACACTTGTGTTTTCTTTAAAAGTCTACCATCCAAGACCTCATGCAGCTCCTCCCAGCCTGGCATGTGAGATCTGATGAATTACAGCCCAAGGTGAGGTGGCTGCAGGTTATGTGGAAGACGAAAAGAGGAAAGGAGTTAATAATTTAACACACATGGAGGCATTTTTCTATTTGTCACTTAAAGTGTAATTTCTTCTGTGAAAAATGGCTCTAAAAATGGCAATGTGGTGCTTCATATTTATTACCTCTCAGTGGTTGATTTACAGAGCAAATCTACGCAAGTTAAAAAGGGTGGTTTTGTTTACTGATAGTCTGGAATCTGAGAGTCAAGCTGGTTTCTTCCTGGCTCACATATCACCAGCAAGAAAGATTCTCCATTTGAAACGTAGTTCATTTTTTCTGTTGGTGATGTGTAAGCCAGAATGGAATGTAGCACACTCTCTCATAGCTGCATTGTTTCTGCAGATCTAACAGGAGTAAAAAGTAATGAAAATATATTTTAGAGGCTAAAGTAAGTGGATATGACCAAATACATGTAGGAGCAAATCTGATGAGTATGTAGCGTAGCTTTCTACATGGATCTATAGTCAGTGTTTTTTAATCAAGAATATTCCGATCAATATGCCCATCTGATCCCCACTCAGTGCTTTGTGTGATTTTTTAAATAGTATCCACACACACAAAAAAGACTGGAGTCATGGATGGAAGGCAGAGCTGGAGTATGTATGATACAGGTAGCATTTATTTTTCTTGTGCAAATGTTATGGTTCTGCTGTGAGAATGTGGTAAAATGAACACTCTCCAAACCTTGCATGTAACTGAAGTAGAGGACCCAACCAGTTCCAGAAAAAAGGGATGTTTCCAAATACCAATGTCTTGCACTGTGCTCAATGCCCAGTCCACAAAGCTCCCTCCATACCAGGTGTAACTCCATTTTTGTTCATATGCGTTGATTTGTGTGTGTAGTCCATCGGTTCAACGATGACGTTTTCATGCTCTCTCTTTTTGTGGATTCTGGAATGATTCTGAAGTGCAAAGCATGACGCGCATTCTCATGAGCATATTGGGCAGACAAAGTCATTGGTGAGCATCTTGGTAGCTATAGCAGGGGTATGACGCTTTTCCCTGGCAGCTAACAATCGATTATTTCTGTCTTCTTCAAAGGCTTGGAAAGCTCTGAGTGCTGTGTGCTGCCCTGCTGATCTATTTAACGCAGCCTTCTCAAGATCATCTGGTTTTACTGCACCAAAGTGTGTGCTGTTCTTGATGCTGTCCTTGTAGCGCTTTCTGGGGTGGCCTTGATTCTGGTGTCCTTGTGCCAATTCGCCATAGAAAATGTTTCTGGGAAGTCGATATTCAGGCATCCTAATGACGTGTCCAACCCAGCGTAGTTGGGCTTTTATCAGCATGGCCTGGATGCTTGTGGCATTTGACTTTTGGAGAACCTCCAGGTTGGTAATTTTGTCCTGCCAGTGGATCCCCATAATGGCACGCAGAGACCGCATATGGAAGGCCTCTAGTTGTTTGATATGCCATTTGTATGGTGTCCAGGTCTCTCAGCCGCAGAGGAGAGATGTGAGCACAAAAGCATGATAAAGTTTTGTTTTTGTTGAGAGGGCTATTGTTGTGGGATTTCAGGACTTTGTTACGTAGCTTTCCTAATGACTGAGAAGCTTTCTGTATCCTGTTTGTGATCTCTTTATCAAGAGACCCATCATTAGAGATATTGCTGCCGAGATAGGTAAAACTGTCAACTTGCTTTAGTTGGATTCCACTAATGGATATGCTAGGGGATATGACATGGAGTGATGAAAATGATTGATGCAACACCACCATTTTCTCTAGGTTGATTGTAAGCCCAAACAATTTTGATGCTTCAGCGAAGCGATCTATGATGCACTGGAGATCTCCCTCTGTGCGTGCTAGCAGGGCACAATCATCCGCAAAGAGTGCTTCTCTTATTAGTAGTTCTGTTACTTTTGTTTTTGCTTTAAGCCTCATAAGATTGAAGACTGAGCTATTGTGTCTGTATCTGATGTATATGCCTCTGTTGAGCCTAGTTGTAGCATGGTTGAGAATTTGGGTGAAGAAGAGGTTGAACAGTACATGGGAAAGGACACAGTCTTGTTTGACTCCATTTGAAATGGAAAAGGAATCAATGAAATCTCCATTAAAAAGTACCTGACCTTGCATCCCGTCATGAAATAAACGAATGATCTTTACCAGTTTTGGTGGGCAACCAAGTTTGCTGAGGATTGTCCATGATCCTTCTCTACTGATTGTATCAAATGCTTTTGTCAAATCAATGAAGACACTAAACAGATCCATGTTTTGTTCGATACATTTTTCTTGTATTTGCCTGATACTAAAAATCATGTCTATAGTGCTATGACCAGGTGTAGAGGAGCGGACTCACCCTGTGGCGCCTCCTGCTGGTCTCTTCTGGGAATTAACTCATCGACCCAGGAGCGCCCTCTGCAGGCCGGTGATCCGCCTGTCCTCTGGCCCCCATGTCCCTCCCTGGACCCCGGTGCCCTTGTACCTGGGGTGCTGCCCCCTAGCAGTAAACCCTCAGTCTTAGGGTCTCCCCTCCCCGGGGAACCCCCACCCACTATTCCCACCTCGCCTCAGTATAAGGCTACTGCCAGTCATCGTCTAGCCCCACGCCCTGGGGCAGACTGTAGTATCAGCCTACTCATCACTGGCAAGGTTGGGTTTGGACCTGCTGCCTTGGCCTACCCCTAGGCTGCCCTGTGCAACCCCCAGTACCCCTTGGCCTTCTGCTAGGCCGCAGCCTGGGGTTTTCCAGGCTGGAGCTCCCCAGCTCCTCAGCCTTTCCCCAGCCCTGCTCCACTCAGGTACTCTGTCTCTAGCTCCCTGCAGCCAGGCCCATCTCCCTCTACAAACAGAGAGAGACTGAGTCCTTGCTCCTGGCTCCCAGCCTTTATAGGGCCAGCTGGGCCCTGATTGGGGCGTGGCCCAGCTGCGGCTGCTTCCCCAATCAGCCCAGCATTCAGAGCTGCAGCCCTCTTTAAGGGCTGATTTCAAGCTCTTCAGGGCAGGAGCAGGTGACCACCCCGCTACACAAGGTCTGATTCCACACTGAGTCTCAGGTAGATTGGCTTCTGAGACAGATGAAATCAGTCGGTTCAGGAGGACACAAGCAAAGATTTTTCCAGCAACAGATAGGAGAGCTATCCCACGGTAGTTATCACAGACCATTTTGCTGCCTTTATCTTTTTTTAAAGGAATAATTGTGGTATCTTTGAAGTCTTGTGGCATTTCTTCGTTGTCCCAGGTGTCAGTAAGGATCTTCTGGAATGCTGTTACCACCTTTGACCCGCAGATTTATATATTTCTGCCGGTATTCCATCTCTGCCTGAGGATTGTTGTGTTGATTTAAACACATCCAAAGCACCCAGCATGCATACCCAGAAATCTGAGAACATTCACAAAACTCACTGTGTTCAACATATCGCTAGTACACAAAAAGCAGTGTGGTTCTTTGAACCAGCAACATAGCTCCACCAATTTACTACTGTCTCCGGTTTAGAGCATTCCAGAGATTAATAGCAAAACATCAAAACATCAAGAATTCTCACTTTCCCCCAAGGGCCCAGAAAAGACCTGACCTGCATGCAACAAAAGACCCATAAAAAAAAAATCACCTCTGTTTGGAAGTGGCGAGTCTGCCCATAGCGTTTACAGCTCTAGCATAAAGGGACCCATTTATTTCCATGTTATGACCTTCCACCCACAGTAGCATTAAAAAAAAGATTCTGTTGGTGACAGGAATCAACAAAAGCTTCATTTCTTCCTGCAATGGCAGAGCAGTTCCAGGGAGACCAGGGCAGTTTGGAACAATAACGAAAGATGGAAAAATGTCAAATATCTTTAAACACGAGGGGCTTTATTCCGATTGAAACATGTACGGTAGCACCTTGTGGAATAGGTGTGTTCTGTACTCTGGCTGCATACATCAGCTGCAGAGCAAACTCAATAAGCAAGGCCAAGGGAAGAGAAGAAAAAGGCTCCACAGTAAGGAACTTAGTTGCTGCTTGTTTCCCACTGTCTTAAACCTCAGCCAGGGTCTGGTCCCTGTTTTTATCCCCAATAGGGGTGCTCTATTTGCAAAGGTGTATGAACGCTGGTAAAGTAACCCCCTCACATGCAGCTCCATCAGGAAAGTAATATAACAGCCTCTTCTTCTTGATCCCTTTGGTTGGGGGCTGGAGGATCTCCTGCCCCATGTCAACTGAGTCAGAGGGAGATTCTCCATCTATGTTGGCAGGAAGAACCAATATTGAAAGGGGACTTACCCCATGTTCCCCTCTAGCACCATTTCAGTCTTTGTGTATGGTTCGGTGACGTTGTGGTAATTTAGTAAGGGGTTCTGCTATTGGGATGATGACTGCCTATAAATCAATAGATCAGCTTTCAAGTAAACATAATTTCCTTGGTCAGGCATTTCTTAGTCCTTTTGATCATGCCTGTCATTACCAGGACGCTGAAGAAAATACCAGTTTGATTTCATTTTTATTTAGTTTGGTTTTTGGTGGCCAAATAAAATAAATCAAACCTTTTTTTTTATTTTTCAGAGTCTTCCAGATATCAGTGACTGGGGCATGAAAATCAACTAATCAGGTGATATTTGTTTTCTGTGTGTAAGTGCTGCCATCTACCACTAGCTAAGGGAAATGCAGGAGAACAAGCAAACTCCACAATTCAGAAAAACAACAAGGAGTCTGGTGGCACCTTAAAGACTAACAGATTTATTTGGGCATAAGCAAGTGAAGTGAGGTTTTTTACCCATGAAAGCTTATGCCAAATAAATCTGTTAGTCTTTAAGGTGCCACCAGACTCCTTGTTGTTTTTGTGGATACAGACTAACACAGCTACCCCCTGATACTCCACAATTCAGAGGAAAGGCATCCTAATAACAATATTGGGAGCATACCTATGGAGGCTGCATACGCAGGGTACAACAAATATGCTGTGCTGAGATACTGAAGACAGAGATGATGCTACAGTACCTGAAGAAGCAATTCTTTCTCAACCACTTCTTCTGTCTTACTGATGAGCCGTTTCTGTAGTGTGTGTATCTTCTGTATCAATTCATAGGTACTCGGGTCACTGGCCTATTAAAGAAGAACATTATTTTTTAAAGTACAGCTGTACAGCCTATACCTCGCAGTCTATGCCTCGTGTCCTTGTTGTGTACCAATATGACTGAATGAAATCTGAGTGTCTGGGTTCCCAGTAGCAGCATGACCTGGTTGAAAAGAGCGTACATACAAGCAATCCTTCTGAAAGTAAGCCTCTCAGTATGGGAGATCTGCCATGGTAGGCCAATGTTTACGACCTGGAGAGTCCCTTTCAAACCAAACATTGTGATGGGGCATCCCAGCAGCCTAATCCCAAACAGGCAAGGCTGGGATATCTGCACATGCAGCCTCCCTGGGGCTGGAGGGGAGGAAGGAGGAGGATGAGATTAATACTTCATTTTTTAGCAGAAGCCATTACTGACATACATGGAGCAGCACAGGCATTCAGAAACCATGCTGATGGATGCATATAAGAACCCAGACAAAAAGGAGCTCCTGAGGGAGCGGATTCTGTCCTCTTGAATCAGAGGGAGGGACACTACAACATTGTCTTTGGGAGTGGTGGAGGTGATCCTGGAGGATGTTCCCCCTATATAACTATTCTGAGTCTTTAAAACTCCCCTATGTATGGCATCCCATTTTTAAAATGAATCTAGTGCTTATAAAGGGGGCAGACTGCAGCCACTATACTGGAGTTCTCTAGCCACTGAAAGTGTGCAGCACAGGAAAAAGAAGAACAAGCTTTGTCCACATTTTTCCCTTCTCCTTGCACTCATGTGTCTACGCCCAGTTGCAGAGTGTCCCTACGCTCTGTTTGCCAGAAGCTAGGAGTGAATGACAGGGGATGGATCACCTGATGATTGCTTATTCTGTTCATTCCCTCTGAAGCACCTGGCACTAGCCTCTATCGGAAGACAGGATACGGGGCTAGATGGACCATTGGTCTGACCCAGTCTGGCCATTCTTAAGATCAGTTTTTAAGGAATAATAAAGGGAGTTCAGGCCCCAGGACCCACTCAGTCGTTGGCCCTTCTTAGACCACTGCCAAACTGGGTGCTAATTCATGACAACTGTATTGGCATCTTTTGTCATGGGGGATGTTTGTTCATAAGGAATTGGACCGAGACCCCATCAAAATCATTTCATATGGTTGTTAACAACTGCTGACCTTTCAGTGATCCAGATCCAAACCAGTGACCTAGAATTGAAAGACTTCATCTCCCATTATCAGTCCCCTGAAATATCCAGTCTCCTACCATCTGATTTTTTGAATGGCATGATTTCCCATTTTTATCTGGAGCTGCTGGAGATTGTGCTTAGATCTCCTCAGTGCACTTCAGCATCCTGTATTTTATCTCCATTCCAGGAGAAAAGGTCAGCACACTGTGTAGCTTTAAACTCAGCACTGAAAGATCAGAAATTAACTATCATATTAGTCAGCACAGCCAAAATCTTCAGATGCACTTCTTTGGGGGATAGCATGTTATCACTCATTTACTAGGGCAGCTAAGCAACCCTTGGCATCAGATCAGAGACTAGCCATATGCAAAAGAGATCTCAGCTGGCTCTGAGGCAATCTAAGAAATATCCAATGGTGTCAATTGAGCTCATATATTTGGTTTGTGCTTAACAGGTTGGGGGTTTTTTTGTCTTCATTTGGTAGGGTTGGATACTGTGAAAATTTGGACTTGCTGCATACATAAACATTTACATCATGTTAACCACAGTGGTTTGCATTGGAAACTCACCATTATTGATTTGGTTGCCTGTTCTTCCCCTCACCGACTGCTTACCTCTCTGACCTGAGATCGACCCACTCCCTGTTCCACTACTCTTATCCTAGCCCCTCTCATTTCTGTCCCACACAACTTTCCATACTGAGTGAAGAGAGGGTCACACCTTCACTAGGGACTTGTCTTCTCTTCTTTGAACAATCTCTTCCTTCTAATGAATCATTTCCCTTTGAATCTCAACTCAAGATCTCCCTATCCTCTTTAGCAAAGCCTTTTACGATTGTACATTATGGAAGCAACACAAAAATAACACTGATTGCATTGTGTGAAGAAGCCATTCAGCAGTTAACCACCATTGGGACTATGGAAATTTCACTCTGCCTGCCCCTCTAAATGCCAATTTGCATAACATTAAACAAAATATGACTTGCGCTATGCTGTCGATTTGGAAATATGGCCTTTTTGGTGCTTGTGATAATGTTATGCTAAAATGTTACCTCCAATTTTCTCCATCTGTGAACATTCATGGGGTTCTCCAGCTCCTCCTCTAGGGCTCTGCATCGAGTTCGTTCCTTCAGTAGCTCCTTCTGCATGTGATAAACCTCCTGCCTAAAGTTCAGGACAAAAAAAACAACAACCATGAACTTTCACAAAGAAATCAAACGTCTGCATTAGCATTAACTCTTCATTCCCTTACATGCAGGATCATTAGCAATGGAAGAGACTCATGTGGTCAGCCAATCATCCTTCCCATCCCACTGCACGGTTGTACCCCCACGATATATTTTCTGTTGCTTCATCTATCTTAATGACTCAAGCGAGGGCTTTTCACCACTTCCCACTATTTCTCAATTTAATAGAGCTCACTGCCTGGAATTTTTCTAGCTATTTCATAGATTTGAGGCTAGAAAGGATCATAAGATCCTCTAGTCTGACTTCCTGCTTAACACAGGCCATAGAATTTTACCCAGTTACCCCTGCACTGAGCCTAATAACTTGACTCTGACTACAGCATTTCATCCCACAGGGATCACACATGGTCCACGGTATTCACTAAAGGCCACACTTCAGACTGTTTTGAGGAATGAATTATGAGAGGGAGCATCTCAGTCCAGTTAAGAAAACAGATAATTATGGTCCAGCCTCGTGGTCACTACACTGCAGAAAATACAAGTTTGGTTCTTGGTTATAGTCTCTCACTACATGTCCTTGAAGGACTCAGAACATAGTGACACTGTTACACACACATACGCTAAAATAAACATGTCCCTGGTACTCCCACAACACAGAACTCTGTAAGTATACAGGGCAACTGTAAGCAGGCCAGGCAGTTTGTCACCCCAATTCCAAACTGCCTGTGGGGTAGACATCAAGTCATTCACCACTAGTTTCAAACTGCATTCTAGCCCAGCAGCTTGGGAACAGAAGTGAAGTGGAGGGTAAAAGTCTGGTGGGCCTGTACAGTGGACATGTTATTATCACCTATCCCCTTCTATCGCATGCAATAGTAAAGCCTCCTTGACTTTAATATCTTCATTTAAAACTAATCATATAATTTCTCCTCCTAACAAAGGTGCAGTTGTAGCCTTTATTGTGTGAGTCTCACTTCACAGAACAGTTTAATACACATCAGGCCAGATTCACCGTAGCTGGCATGGGGAGGTGTAAAAGACAGTTACTTACCCATACTGCAGCTGTTGTCCTTTGAGATGTGTTGCACACGTCTAAGTGGAACAGACATGTGCAATCACTCAAAGAAGAGTTTACACTTCCCCGTTCTGACCTCACCCACATGCTCCAGAAGTCATTCACCACTAAGCAGGGGCTGATTTAATATTCACTGGGCACTCCCCTAAGAACCTTGGCAATCAAGGCTGTTGTGGGCACATGCTGAATCAGCACATTCTCCAGCAGCTCTGCCTAGACCACATCCTTGGTCGGAGCCATTGCTGTGTTGGGCACCTGCAACTCCCCGCCACCCAGCAAAGGGGAAGTAATGGCTGCTTTGCCTTCCCACTTCGCCCTCCCGCAGCGGATTTCCACCTCTGAAACTGCCAAAATCCTCGGCTGAATTTGGCTGGCTGTTTGGAAAATCCTGATGCTGCAGGGTCCAGTGTGTAGGTTTGGATGGAGTGAGGGAAAGGGAAAAGGGCATCTCCCATTGGCAAGCCAAAAACGCTTATAATGAAACTGGGTTAAATCTAATTAGTTGTACAAATGATAAAAGGACTCCTTCAGCTGGCAGTTTTAGTAATGGTTTGGGAGTTCATTAAAGTGTAGGCTTGCTGCTGTAGTTAGCAAGAATTGATCCACCCATGATGGCAGGCATCACCCTATACTTCAATACATTCCTTGCATTTCAATACAGGAACAGTCTTCCAGTCCAATGCATTTGAGCAGCAGGCTCAAACCCTACCTTTGTTTGCAGTCAGTGAATGTGAGCCACAGTTGTTAAAATCCTGGGCCTGTTTCTCCAAAACTGGCATAACTCGACTGCAGTCAATGGGCCAGCACCTCAGCTGGGGTAAATCAGTGTAGCCCCACAGAAATCAATAGAAGTAGACCTTATTTCCCCAGCTGAGAATCTCACCCAAAAGGGTTATACCAAAATTAGTGTGAATGCGGGCAGTACCATACCCTCCATCTCCAGGCTTTGGGATATAGTTACCTGCTGGAAACACAGCTCTGTTTCTTTAGAAGTCCCCCAGTGATTGTACAGCAAATGACAATGTTTTCCCACCAGGAAAGAATATGCCTCAAGTATAGTAAGGTTAAAAAGAGAAGGAAAACATTAAGTCAAAGTAGGAGATGATAAATCAGTCAGGGCTATAAAACTGCGCTTTTAAGGAAACACAACCTTCAATGAAAATGTAACTAAATCTTTCTCACCGGTCAGACTCACATATAAATCTAGCAGGATGGAACGCTGAAAACATATGGGAGTTTGTTATAAATATGTCAAATGTTCTCCTTCCTCTACGGATTGCCTAATAAAAAGCAGTTCCACTAATGTGGGCCCTGGACACCACTAAGTAGCTCACCGGACTGTGAACACCTTTTCTCCTGCTGTCTGTCAAACTTGTAATGTCACCAGTAACTCACAAGTCCACGGTGAATTTTGGATATGGCTTCTTTTGGGTCCAGGCATCTTTTTTTTTTCTTTCTCCCTATTTTTTCTAATTACTGATCAATTGGTTTATGAATTTAAACTAGTTAGTGTTTGAGGTCAGATAAAGCAAACCCTCCTTCGGAGTACCTTGTTTGTCATTACAAATCTTTACCATGTGTGAAAACAAGCTTTCTCGTGTGTCTCAAATGTAATGTCATGGCTGCAGCCGCTAGTGAAATGTATTCATTCTGCCTTTCTACCTGAGTTCCTCCACATTAGCCACGCTCTTGCAAAGTATTCCCTTCTCCCGCCGAAGTTTCTTGATCTCCAGCTTGAGGAGTCGAATGTCTTCCATTCTCTGCCGGTACTGAGTCTCCCCCTTGTTTAGGATGGACTGCTGGATTTTGATCTTTTCATAAAGCAGAGCTAATTCGTCATTGCGCCGAACAAGCTGTGACCCCAGGATGTCTCTCTCGCTGATAACCTAGGGATGCAGAACAAGGCAAGATATTAAGCTATAAAGCTGTCAGTCATAAAACATCAAGGCCTGTATCTTCATCAGTCAAGAGCAGTTCAATCAAAATGTTATTTCATTATCAGTGAATGAAAGCTTGTTAAGTACCTATATCTCCCCCCAGTGTAGGGTCAGAGCCTGGGTGATGTAAATTGAAGTCGTTCCGTTGACATCAATACAGTAACAGGTTGATTTCCATGGAACACCATCAATTTACCCCAGCTGAAGATCCATTCCTTAAAAAGCGGGTGGGGGGAAGAAATGGAACAAAGGATTGTTTCTGTGGGTTGGAATGGCAATCAAGAAGGAGAGGCTCCTTCTCAATTAGACCTTCTTACCTGGTCTAATTCCTTCTTCTGCCTCAGCCTCTCGGCATCAGCCTCAGCAATAATTTTCAGGAGTTTTCTCTCTTCTGCCTCCTGTTTTTCAATAAAGTGTTTGGTCTCCAGGGCTTGTTGTTTCATTTTAAGCAGCTCAGCCTGACAAAAGCAAAGAATATAGATAAACTGTACTTAGCAACAATTTCCCACTACATAAACCTGGGAATTTAGGATTAGGGTTTAGAGATAGCCTTGTACTTTCATTTAGTTTCCTGTGTTGTGCACGTGTTGCTGGTTCTCAAGAGCAAATAAGAAATACAAGCGAACACACAAAGAGCCAGAAAGAAATGGTGTAAACAACATGTCAGACATATTTGTATTGAATGTTATACTCTGGAGAAATTTGGAAAGATTTCTCTATATTTATGGTAAGGTCTTGATCTGTATTCGGGGGCACTTCATATAATGCAAATAAAGAAAAAATGTTGGGGATGGCGGGGTCAGTTGCTGTCTGCTGTTACAACACAGCAGAGTTGGATTCAAAGCTAGCTTAGGTTGCAAGTAAACATAAGTTTGAGGATCTCATCCTAGTGCCTAAAAGAGGTTAATCCATCTTGCAAAACTTGGTACAATTCAGAAGAGTTGTGAGATTAGCTATGAAGAGGGCCAGGACTGGAATAACAAGGGTTGTTGTAGGTCAGGATTAAGGCTCATGGGCAAAAATATGTCGCAGCCAGACGTGGAATAGCAGAAGTCTCTGAAAGTCAAAATTAAGGTGCTTTAGCAGATTTGAGAGCGAGGCGGAGAAGGCTGGAATAGCAGGGTCGCCACTGATCAGGAGTGATACGCCGTTGCAAAACTGTGTGGAGACAGCTTGAAAACTATCTACCTGTGCTACAGATGGGATTTGACCAACATCTATATCTCATTGTCATGAGTACTAAAATTTAACATATTTATCCACAGAAAGAGTAATAAGGTCTTGCTGGATTACTAAACAGGTATCTAGCACTGTTAGGCGTAGTCAAGATGGCACTATCTTAATGAGGTCTGTTTGTACAGGTTCAAAAGCTTTTAAGCCTGTACACAAATAAAAGAAATGCTTTAGCTAGGATCTGATTACAAGGTGCTTCTTGAGAAAAAGCATCATACAAAAGTGAGAGAATCAGAATGTGATGAAGGGTGTGCCTGAAACAGCAATAATTTAAGAGGACAGAAACTACAATTCCATCATCATAATAAAAGATCTTGTTCCGCTCTTGTTTTCTTTAATAAAACTTTTATTTTCCCATATCTGCAACATTCATATCTCTCATACTCAGTGTTGGATGCTGATCAGAATCCATCACCAGAACACAAATGTAAGCCACTTTACATTAAAATGCAATCAACAGTGTGTAAAAGCTGTCTACAAATGTAAAATTGCTCATGCATTTGGCAATGCTCTGTAATATTTTTTTAATATATCAAAATTCAGCATTCTCCTTATGCCACAGAAAATACAAGTTGTAAACAAGATGTGGCATTAGATGTTGGCAGGAAACTCTGACATAAACAAATCCCTCAGAGGAATGCATTAAGTACATATAAATCTGGGCTGGCGGGTACAGTAAAGAATCTAACCACTGCTAGTCACTCCATGGCCCTACAAACTCAAGCAGAAGTCTGGTGGGATTAGTGGTTTCAATAGCTACAGTATTGGGGTCTTATATACAGAAGGTAAGAGAAACAAGACTAGGTTACATACATAGTTACATTATATGCAGATAAAAGGTCAGTTCCTCAACTGGTGCAAATCAGTGCTGCTCCTTTGAAGCCAGCTGAGGATCTGACCCAGAGTCTTATTAGAAACAGGAGAACTCATTTTGGAAAAAAATGAGAATACCTTTGAATCTTTGCCAACATCTAGAACCAAATTCAAACCAGATAGTTGTTTAGATTCTGAAATGTTCAGGGAAGAGGGCCTTTTAACCTTCAATCTCCAGCCAGGGCTGGAACCAGGAATGCTGCAACCCCATGAGAAAGCTGTTCCCAAGGGCTTTCTGCCTGTGATTGGAACCACAAGTGCTAGAAATTGCAATAGTGGCTATTTGTGTGGAATCTCCAACTCGATTCTGCAGGGTCAAGATTCCGATAGGTTTCAGATACATCCAGATGCTTAACCAAACCGCTTAGAACCACAGGCCGGATCCAAAACCTACCTAAATCAATGGAAAGACTCCTGTTGTCTCCAATGGGCTTTGGATCAGGCTTCATGTAAAGTTCGCTCATCATGCATATATGTAACACATCCCTGTAAGCTACTGCATTAAGCACAAACCTCATATTTGCAGAAAAGCACCTGTGTGAATCTTACTCCTCCATGTTACACAATTTCACTTAGCTGATTTTTCAGTCAACGCCTGCTTTCTTCACATCAGTGCAAACAGGACAAATTGAAGCCTTCATGCCAGAAGAATAATTGGGCTCTTTTGTGCCTATGTCAGTTATTCCCCTCACCGTTCTCTACCTTTGCATTCAGCAGACACACGTAGGTGAAAAAAGCCACAATGCCCCAAAGCCAGTCACTAACATGATGCTAGCCCATGGACATACTTGTGAGTGAATAACTGAGTAGGTAAAACAGTGTAGCAATCAAATTGCTGTCAAACTGATGGTGGATGATTCTGAGGTGACAAGACAGGCCTGAGAACTGGTTAAGGCAGAATCCTGCCCGCAGAATATTAGGTGCTGTTTGGCTTCCCTGTAACTGATATAACAACTCTGAGACAGAACCGATAGAGGAATCACCTTTTTAAACAGTTCTATTGACATCCTGTCATAACTGTAATGTGCTGACAGTGGCTGAAAACCTAAGGAGTCATTGGACCATACTGAGACATTGACAAAAAGAAAGCACTGTGGAAAATGGCAAGGGATTTTTTATGGGACTAAGTGAAGAGAAAAATGACCTGCTATGGATACTGTTTCTCTAACTCTCAGACTTGGGAAAAAGGAGCAAATTGGGTTGAGCTGTCAACACACATGTAATAATATATCCAAGGAGGGGTTACAGAGAATGCTGAGAAAAAGAACAAGAGATCGCTGGGCTACCATCCTTTGATTTAACACAGATACACACAATAGTGAAGTTTCTTTCTGAGCAGAGGGAGCTACTGTAAGATACTACCTGATTCTCTGAAGGCTTGTCCTTGCTAGTTACACAGCAATACAGGACTGAGAACTGTGGTAGTACTGTGTTAGCACTTAAAACTACGGACACAAAAATTAAAGGAAACAAAACTTGTAATCACAGGGTCAGATTCCAAGCCCAGAAGGGACCACTGTGATTATTTAGCCTTATCCTCTTGTATAACACAGGCCAGAGAACTTCCCCAAATAATTCATAATTCTATGATAATAATAATTCTATAATAATAATTCCTATTCTAAGGGCCAACTATACAGAGAATGATGCATTCAGCACACCCACAAAACCCTATATTTGTGAGCACAGTTTGGGGTTTTGAAAGAGAGGGAGAATTTAAGCTTTCAACAAGTAATCTAGGAATCTGATGACTACAATTTTAGGTGCAGAGAAACAAAAGGATCTATTCTTCCATCACATACATGGTAGACTCATACACATAATACCTGTAAAGGCCATAGAGAGTTATACTACAATTACAGAATAGTTCTTAAAGAGTTCATCAAAGTACTATGGGCCAGGGAATATGAAAGAACCTTTGAAACCGTGTCCTTTCCTTCCTAATGAGTCCTGGCAAACACCCCACAACTAAGGTGCCTTACCTTCAGAGCTTCCTTTTCCTTTTCTATTCGTTGATGTTCCATATGTACTTTCACAAGAGCTGCCTCTTTGGCTGTGATCTCTTCTTTAAGCTGATCAACCTGATGAGTCATGATCTTCAGTTTTTTCTTCATTTCAGTGATCTCGTCCTAATGGGACAAAACAGATGTTCATCAAACATCTGTCGGGGTGAGATAGGTATACTTAATCCTGCATCGGCACAGGGGGATGACTAGGTAACCTCTCGAGGGGCCTGGCAGCCCCACATTTCTATGATTCTAAAAAGGGATAAAAGAGAATTCAAGTATTTTGTGCCTGGAAGTTCAAGATATATTGACACTTGACATTAAACCACAGCACCTGAGAGGAGAAGACTCCCAACCAAATCCTTATCCTACTAAGCTGTGCATAGAAGACATTACTTTTAACGTTAGCAAAGAAAAACAATTCCATTACATGGTCATTTGATGTTTATGCTGGCATGATATTGCAGTAATCAGACTGTTAAAAGGCCATTGACAACAACAATAAGCCTGTAAACCACCTTATTTAGAGTGCTGGACACATCATAGGACCTAGCAGTGGATATAAGTGAATAATGCAACTGTGATCCTATCCGTTTTCATGACTTTATTGGCTTGCTCTTCAACAAACACTTGTACAACTGTGCTTTGTTTGCACAAATGTTGGGAGGGAGCTATTATTTTTCCAAATGAAAGTACTCATGTGCCCAGGCATGTCTCTGTATGCAAATGAGCATAATCCTTCACAAATACCCACATACACATCAGAAGTGGTCAGCCAGCCAACTCTTATATGCAGGCTTTGATTGTGTGGGACTGAGGGCGTTAGGGGGTAGAAAAGTCCCTTGGGTGAAGACATTTTTTACATGTTCCAGCCCCGGAACATATAGCAAGGTGGTTGAAGTCAAGTTAGATAGCATGGCAGAGAGATCAGTGACCGTGGATAACTAACCTACGGAACCACTTCTATGCACGTGCGTATATGGTCCTATATCCAGAGAGTCACCTGCTAGTACAACATTGGGAGGCTGCTTTTGTCTGTGACTGATAGTGACTGTGAGGAATGGTGACAGAAAATTGGAGGACAGTACATTCAATACGTGCAGATTCCCCACTTGGTAGATAAGTGAAATATTTTTGCATAAGACACTTAACACAGCAGTTCTCCAACTCCAAGCCTCTGGCCAGAGTACTGACACTGACAAAGTTAATCAAATGAGACTGACGATGGGTCACGGCACTTTTCACAAATAACATTGGGACACATACAGTAGATTTATGATTGCAGTGACCGGTTGGTGACAGTGTGACATGAAAAGAAGATCAGTGGATTCAACACATGTATTTGGCAGATGCATGAAATAGTGTGCAGTAAGGGATTTGGGAATACACTGCAGCTCCATAAACACTGCTGACCAATGCTCTTGTACTAAGTCAATTAAATGACCCTGAAAATGATGTAACCTTTGCCACTAGAACTGCCCATGTGCATATACACACAATTACTCATGTAAATGTAACAGGAGAAAATTAAATTCAAAAGTCTGCTAGACAGCCGCCTATAAATCTCTCCCACACTCTGGAAGCAGACCAGATATTTTAAAATCTGAAGCACAGATACATACCCAAATACACTGCTATCTTTGTATGTGGAAGGGGACATGAAGGGTCCTGTGATTTTTGCAAAGAACAGGATTAGTTTAATTTAAATAAAGGAATAAATGTGTTCCCAATGTCGGAAAGAACCCCAAAGCTGAAAGCATGCTTTCAAACCCAGCCAAGGAGTCCCTTGCCAAGAGATTTTACTGAGTTGGAGATTAGGATGTCCTGGAGAGCAGAAGCAACGTGAGCTGGGCAGGTTAATGGAGAGCCTTTCGTTATTAAACAATCCAAAAATATCTACAGCTAGCTTTCTTCTATCTAAATAACCTTTTGCCAATTTATATTACTTCCCAAGAGGAATTACTATTTTGCATAGTTTTTAAGCCAAGCCATTTTTTCTCCATGGCTGGCTGGCTTGTTACTGAACTATGAATTACTGGTTTTTTTATTGCCACATACAGTACAGTGTGATTATAACCAAAAGGATGTTTTACCCTCAGCAGTCTTCTGACACACAGAGCTGTCAGCTAGCACAAATTATAAATCAAATAATCCATTAAAGGGTAAATTAATGGCCTCTGTAGTAGGTAGTATTCTGCACAGATCTTTGTGTGGGCTGTATATATACATACACCATGCCAGGGACTCCAACTGAGATGTCCTTAGTTAGCTAAAGAGTTTAATGCGTTAGCCTAACTCAGAGTGTATCTGCCAATTCTGTAGGAGGGTGCAAGAAGTTTGTGTTCTAAATTGATACTGTATCTTTAAAGATTATAAAAGGAAAGTAAGTTAGTGTTCTCTACATGCTTCACCTGGTTTTGGTGCCTTTCTTGGTATGAACATGTATTAGGATGGAGGACCAATGAATTATGAAGCATGTGAATTTCAGGCACTGTCATTCCAAGAAATGCCGCTGCCCAGCTGGCAATCACGAGGTTGCCAAAGCTTCAGTGGCACAACAAGATTGCCAGGGATGGACAAAATCTGAATGTCCAGCCAGACCACCTTAAGGACCTAGCTAGAATCAATCCACTTGATCCGCCAGGAGGCCACATCCCTTTGGGATCTGCCACAATGACGATGACATGCTTGACCCTTATTTCTGCTGATGCTTCACACACACAAACATTCACAGGAACGTTAGCTACTCATCCTCAATTACTCCGTGTTATGTTGTCACAGCCCTTACCTGGCCACAGAGAGGAAGTACAGGAGAGCAGCCCCCTCCCATTACTCTCCTGACCAGCTCTGCTCAGATAGTGACTCCAGCTGCAGTGGGGAGAGCAGGGGCTATTTGTCTGAAACATCTGGCTGTGAGCAAGGGTCGGAGAGAGCTTGGGAGTCACAGGAGTCTTGGATACACCTCTGCTCATTGGTGGCCAGAGTTGCTGGTAGGATGCACAGAGGGAGCAAGTAAGCTGCTCCACGCTAAGGGGTGAAGTAACTTACTCCTCCCCAGACTTGGGGTAGTTCTACACTGAAACCATGGAGCATGATAGCAGGTCATGTAGACATACCTGAGCTAGCTTTAATCTAGCTAGTTTGAGTATCAATAGCACCAAAACCATGGTGGTACAGGCTTCAGCGTGGGCCGTACAAGCCCACCCAAAACCCTGGGTAATTACTCGGGCAGCTAGTCTGCACTTAAGCCAGTGCTGCCAGAGCTTCAACGCTCTGGTACCTTAGCTAGCTAGATCAAAGCTAGCTCAGGTATGTCTACACAACCTGCAGTGGCACCCCTGATTATAGTGCAGACATCCCCATAGTGGGGAACAAGTAGGAACAGTAACTCTCTGGCACAGCTCATTCTCTGGTCCGCTCCTAGAGCAATGCAGCTACATGCCACCCCTTACTCAGGGCAGATTATAAATGTTCAGTGTGGTCTATATGTTTATCTTATATTTCCTTGTTCTCTCAAATACCCCAAGGCTCTGAACCACAGTCATCCACATCCCAGACTCTGCAGTTTACTATAGGATTTCTGTAGTGTTTAGGCCATTACTGTTGAATAATGCAGTATATTTTTATACAAGTGATCTTTACCTTTCCTCCAGTATTGCTGGAGGGATTCACAGGTGAAAAGGTGGAGGATTGTAATCTGAGGGGAATGACAGTGCCTGAAATTCACAAGCCAGGTGGAAACATTTAGTTATGTGGGAAAATGCTACCTCACCTGACAAGTGTTTCTTCCATTGCAGCTTTCTTATACATGAGTCACAGCAGCGAAAGTGTGTGTGTGGGGGGGGGGGTTCATTTTCACATATGTCATGTCTGCCATATGCTTATACCAAACCTAACAGAGAGCAGAGAAGAGGGGAGGGAAGGAAGGAAAGAAAGGGAAAAATTTCTCTATATGATATGAATATCTCTCTCCAAAGTGCCAGGGTCTTTACGCAAAGCAGGGAGCAGTCTGACATTGCGCACGAGGATTGCAAATTTTACTTCTCAGTCCAAATGCAAACTGTCCAGATTAGCAGATGACCTAAAAAATTAATGCCCAACACACACACACACACATATATATACACACACATATCACCTGGGCAGATTTTATTTATCTGTCTTTCCTTTCCAAAAGTATAAATGAGAATGATTTTCTTAAAAAAACAAAAACAAAAAAAACCAAGCAAAAATCACAGAGTAAAAAATGTATTCTTGTACCTGAGCTTCAATCAGATTTTTACTGTATAGGTTCCTGTCTGATCTCACGGCTTCATACAGATTCTGTTGCTGTTTTAATTTAGTCTCAGCCTCTGCTATCTTCTTCTTGTAGTCAAAGATCTGCATTTCCCGCACTTTGATATCTTCCATGTGCTGGAGGACCTGGAGCGGAAAATAGGAAATGAACATGATTAAACCATCTTCCCATGATTCTCAGGATGGGACAAAACTTTGTGATTTTTATCTAAGGTGGCAGCTGCAAATCCCTGTAATAAGAATCTATGCCTACAGCCACGATTAGTTTGGTCCAAGTGGGAAATTTAACCTTTCTGAGTTGCTGATTTGGGGGAACATTTTATTTTTACCTGATGCCTAGGCTTTGGCTCAGACACAAAGGCAGAATACAGACACACTTTAAGGTCAGATCAACACAAAGCAGCATTCATAGGAAAAGCATTAGGTTTTTTAGAAAGCCAGGGCCAGATTTCAGATGTTTACCAGCTACTCATTAGGGAGAGAGACAGAAAGAGAATATGTATAATATATTCCAACAGGTTACAATTGCAAATAGATCACTGTGAAGGACAAGAGGTTTCAGTCTCTCTTCCTTCCTTACAGTTAAATGTTGTTTGAACTAATATCTGATCCCAAATGTTTGATGGATAACTACAATAATAAGGGAGTTAATCAACTATATTTACAACTAAACAGCCAGGTAAGAAGCCACCATAGAGGCATTCACGAGGGGCTGGGAATGGTGAAGTATGGAGACGGATGGTGATGGATGGATTTTGATAAGGAACATTTTGCCCATGGACGATCACATTCATTGCCAATGGGGATGGAGAACTGCGAGGGAGATCCTTGTTAAAGCATTGGTGGCATATCACTTCAAGGGGAATGACAAGTACTATGTTAAAGAAGAAACAACAAAAATGGTTTGCCTGCTCATTTGGCTGGACTTTTTAGTGATGCTCTATCAAAAATAAGCCCCCTCAACCTGCTAGGGCAGACTTCATAACAGATGAGCATAAACAAGCAGCATTGTATGGATATTCAACCAGAATGCACCAAATATTGCACAGAAAGAAAATTAAAAACAGGCAGGGGCACAAATTGAGGACTATCTGGTTTTGGTTTCAACGTGCAGGTGGGGATAAGAATTCCACCCTTAAAATGAGCAGAAATATCACGAGGTATAAAAACAAATGAGCAAAACAGTTTTATGCATAGACACACAGGAAGAATAAACTCTGAATTCCAATTGCAATTCATACCCAAGTGTCTCATCTCCATTCTTTGAAGGTAATGGTTCAAGTACCAGTAGAATTTATATTCATATACATTCACAGGAAGAAATATAAAAATGTTTGGAACAGACACGCAATAACAGCAAAGTTAGCAGTTAGCATAGTTGTCCCCTTCTGTGAATGTGATAGCAGAGCCGATGTACTGTAAGGTCTTTAGGGGGCTGGCTATGGGGCAAGAGCTTAATTAATTGATGACTCTACTAGACAACTTCACCCAACTCTGGAGACTGAGAGTATCTAAATATAGAAAGTTTTATCCCAGCAATGGGGATGGAGTTCCAGCACATTTGTAGCTGACTGCAGAGGAGCCCAGAAACTGCTTGCAGTGCAATATGAAAGCAGAGTCCCAGTTTATAATCTACTCCTGCCTTTTCTTTTTGTGTTAAAACAATCTGCCAATAGTAATAAGAGTGAGAGAAAATCAATAAAGAGTGTTTTAAATCTGCAGCGTAGCCTAGTGACTATATAAGCTGAAGCAGGATTTGAAAGTAGGTCATTGCATTTGTAACTCTTCAACTTGTATTTGATGCAACAGAAGTGTAATAAACTTCTGGACTAAGTTTTCCAAGTTGGTACTCATGGTTTTAACCCTGACTATGCCTTTTCTGAAGTGATGAAACTTAAACAATTCCCCTTTACAAATACAAAAAAGACATGTATGATGTGACCCAGGGACTGATC
Source organism: Terrapene triunguis (assembly GCF_002925995.2). Taxonomy (NCBI): domain Eukaryota; kingdom Metazoa; phylum Chordata; order Testudines; family Emydidae; genus Terrapene; species Terrapene triunguis. The sequence continues at coordinate 5,962,899 of NW_020664446.1, read as the reverse complement.
CTGTGGGGGGCTGAGTGCCCTCAAATCTAATAGGGTTGAAGGCACCCAGCAACTTTCAGGGGGAGTTCACAAGCCTATTCATTTACATACCATCGAAGCTAGAGTGACCATATTTCTCTATGCTGAATACGGGACACCCAGTAAAATTACTCGTATTCAAGCAAGTTCAACAGCAATCAATCAAAACTATGCAGTACAAACATTCAAATTAACATCAAGTTGACTGAGCCTGTTAAAAAGAAATACTGAATAGTTGAATTCTTTTTATTTGCCTTCTTATGTTTAAGGCTTTAGGGTTCACACGGGGAGGGGTGACACACACACACTCTCATACACCTCTCCCTCAGAGGTGGAGTGACCAACTGACCCACCCAACCCTCCCTGCCCAGCGCTCTCCACCCTCCATGCCTGGCTAGGCCCCCAGGATGGACCTGCCTCTCCTGGTACCCGGCGCCTCATCTTCCCGACACAACACGTGAGGGGCACGCAGGCTCACCCCTCCCCCCCCAAGATTTCTGCCAGGGTTCACACCATGATGTGGCCAGCAGCCACCTTTCTGCACTGTGCGGGAAGGAAGGGAAGGGAGCTGTTCCATCTTTGCGGGGGGGGGGAGGGATGACCTGGCCCGTGTCTTTGCAGAGCTCATCTCTTTCCCTTCCCCCCTCCCCTCCCCATCCCGAGGCTGGAAGCAGCTTGTCCCTTCCTGCCCTCACAGTGTCAAAAGGCAGCTAACACCTTGCAGCTGCTGCTAGCCACTGACCTAATCCAGCCGCCCACTGACATAATAACCCAGCTGCCTCCTGTCCCCCAGCTACAGCGCGGGCAGGAAGGGGTTAAGCCCTAAGGACGCATTGCCCACTAGGGCCCAGGGAAGCTGACTGCAGGGGTCTCAGTGAACCCGGCCAGAGAGGCGGCTCAGCAGGGGAGGATTCTTAGGGGACGGAGCAGCCCCGTGCTCCCTGGGGGCAGGACCCAGGGCGGGGGGTGGGGAGCAAAACCCAGGGAGGGTGTTAAGCCCCTGCCCCGGGGGCTGCTGTGGAGCCTGCAGGTTTGGGGCGTGAACAGGCTGGAAATTGTTGAGAAGGACAGTTAGGCCTTTGCCTTTAAGTCATAACATGCGCAATTACACTGATGCAATTTTGCATCTTGTGCCACACCCAGTTTTGTGGGGCATGACATTAAACAAGACTACAGTATAAAGACTGAGCAAGATCCTTGGCTGTGGGCAAGAAGTGCATGGTGCACGTCAGAATGGGGGTGCCAAGGTGGCCTTGGTACACCCCTGATCTTGAGCTGGCTGCATGCCGGTCAGTCTTCTGGCATGTTAGAGCAACCAGAAGATTCTTCTGCATTGCACTGCCTGCCAACAGCCTCCAGGGGACAATGTGGCAGCCAGGGATCAGCCAGGTGTGAGAATCTTGGCCACACCCCCCTTCTCCTCAGCCACGCCCCTTACACTGGTGGCATAGGATTCACTAGTAAGAAACTTTACACTGGTGGAGGGACACAGTGTGGCCTCAGCTTAGCAAGGAAAATCAGCCATTATTTCGAGACAGCTTTCCACTGTAGCCTCGGACCTCTTATGTGTATATTTGGCTATTATTTACTTCTTCACCATTCAGTTCAGTGAACCTGCCCAAGAACTCAATATTGGATCCTCGCTTATTTGCTTCACTTTATTTAACCGCTATGAGATCTTGAGAAGTTCTGCCTATGTCTTAAATGTCCTGGTATAGCATTAAGCTTTCTATAGATGAAGCGTATTAAAAAAGAAATAGGTTTCTGGATTTTCTTGGGTACGACATTAACCTTGTAATGGGCTTTTGGAGATACAACACTGCTTTGTAACCTCTAGTTAACCATGGCCAGGGAACAATGACAGGTGAGACTGAAGGGTTTATTCAACTGTTTGCTGTCCAACAGATTCTGAATGGGGAGTCTGAAGCTGCAAGAGGGAACAGAGATTTTACCACCAACTCGGCATTTCAGGTGAAAACAGCCGCCTTTCTAAAGAAAGAAATGTCCCACTGATACTTGTAGTGAGTTAATACAGACCACATAGGAAAGATCTTCCTCTCATTTATATTGGTGTAAATCAGGAGTCACACCACTGAAGTCAATGGAGTTACACCAACGTAAAAGTGGTGTAGGTGGGCAGAGAATCGGGCACAATGAATAGAAGGGTGAATCTAGCACGACTTCTCACCATAAAATCCTTTGCCATCCTGGCTGTAACTTTAAACTACGGGCTATTCATCAGATGCCTGAAACAAGAGTATTGTAGCTCGAAAGGCTCAGTCCTGCTTTGAACTTACATACCTGTGCTAGGGTCAGTGTGGCATGGCAAAAAGAACAGGAGTACTTGTGGCACCTTAGAGACTAACAAATTTATTTGAGCATAAGCTTTCGTGGGCTACAGCCCACTTCTTTGGATGAAGAAGTGGGATGTAGCCCACGAAAGCTTATGCTCAAATAAATGTGTTAGTCTCTAAGGTGCCACAAGTACTCCCGTTCTTTTTGTGGATACAGACTAACACGGCTGCTACTCTGAAATGTGGCATTGCAGGCCCCAGCAGGAGCTCTGGAAGGCGCGGGGCATCAGACAGGCATTCCTAGAGTCCCTCAGGAGCACAGCAGTCATGTGCCTCTGGGAGTCTGGCTAGCTCTACTGATTGGTGCAGAGCCCTGGCTGTCACCGGGGAGAGCCTCTGGGAAGAGAATCTTCCCCCAAGTTGACATAAGGCTCCTCTATTGCAGTATAAGGGCTGCCACTACCCCACAGGTTACTGTGCAAGGGGGAATGGTTAGCAGAGAGATTTGCATAATCACAGATCCACCAGCCTCACCCAGAGGCCTGCCCTCAAAAAGGAAAGAGCAGCTGAGCGCAGGGAGCCTCTGAGGAGCACACACAGGGTGTGACGCTCTGCGCTGGTCCCAGCATCTTGCTCTGCTTGCCAGTCCTGATGTGATCAGGGATGTCTGCAGCTGCAAGGTGAGTCTAGATTTGCCCCTTAGTGAATCAAATAAGCATAAAAATCCCCTGTAAATGGGTAAACACAATACAGGCACCATTATACAAACAGCCCTAGCGCCTGATTTCCTGAGGCTCTGCAACAGTGAGGCCAATATTCCATTGACCACACTTTGCCACGGGTTGTTGTCTGACAGGCTCTGAGAGCACTTGAATGGGTGTTTTAGGAGTGGCCTACACCTGCAAGGACTTCACCTCCCACCACATTGCATCAGGTGCACAGGTGTTAGGGTAAAAGGGTTATGGAACTTTCGGATTAAATGCCAAAAATGTTGCACCCGAAGTGGAAAAGTCAGAAAACCCTCAAGCATTCATCCTTTTCACCTTAGGTACAAAAAAATGTGCATAGCCCTAATCAGAAATGCATAGTTCTACAGCAAGACCCTTGCCATTCTGATTTCTGTGATTTACAGCTTGACCGTACTTTATAATGATCCTAACTCATAGCTACATGATTAGATGCAGTGGGTGGGCGGGGGAGGGGAATGTAAAATGTGACTTTGGAATAAAGAGAAATCTCACTTAAATGGAATATTATTCCAAAGAAATGATATGACGTAAGCCAGACAAGAGGGTATGTATCATTCAAAGATGATTTAAAAGCCACTGATCACATGAATTTGTAACAGGTAATTATAAAGTAAGAAGGTAGCAAATAACTTGTGAGTTGAAACAGCTTGAAGGCTAGCTTCCCAGTAAATCAATGAGCTTCTTGGAGAGCTCTCCAATGTGATCTTCAGCAATTAATGGAACATGTCATCATCATGTTCCTCAGCACACCACATGAAATAAAGCGATACAGAAGGATAAAGCTTGCTCAGGAAGGACAGGCAGGGAAAAAAGGGAGGAGGTGTTGCCTTATATATTGAAAATGTATACACTTGGACTGAGGTTGAGATGGAAATAGGAGACAGACTTGTTGAAAGTCTCTGGATAAATATAAAAGGGGTAAAAAACAAGGGTGATGTCACGGTAGGGGGTCTACTACAGACCACCTAACCAGGAACAAGAGGTGGATGAGGCTTTTTTTAAACAACGAACAAAATCATCCAAAGCACAGGACTTGGTGGTGATGGGGGACTTCAACTACACCAACATCTGTTGGGAAAATAACACAGCAGGGCACAGATTATCCAACAAGTTTTTGGAACGTATTGGAGACCATTTTTTATTTCAGAAGGTGGAGAAAGTTACTAGGGGAGAGGCTGTTCTAGATTTGATTTTGATTTTGGAGGAACTGGTTGAGAATTTGAAAGAGGACGGCAGCTTGGGTGAAAGTGATCATGAAATGAGAGAGTTCATGATTCTAAGGAATGGTAGGAGGGAGAACAGCACAATAAAGACAATGGATTTCCAGAAGGCAGACGTTAACAAACTCAGGGAGTTGGTAGGTAAGATCCCATGGAAAGCAAGTCTAAGGAGAAAAACAATTGAAGACAGTTGGCAGTTTTTCAGAGAGACATTATTAAGGGCACAAAATCAAACTATCCCACTGCATAGGAAAGATAGGAAGTATGGCAAGAGAACACCCTGGCTTAACCAGGAAATCTTCAATGATCTAAAACAGCAGTTCTCAAACTGTGAAACAGCAGTTCTAAAACTGTGGGTCGGGACCCCAAAGTGGGTTGCAACCCCATTTTAATGAGGTCATCGGGGTTGGCTTAGACTTGCTGGAATCTGGGACCGAAGCCCAAGCCCCACTGCTCAGGGCTGAAGCTGAAGCCCAAGGGCTTCACCCTGAGTGTTGGTGCTCAGGTTACAGTCCCCCTTAGGCCTCCCCCGCCCACCCAGGGCAGCGGGGCTTAGTCAGGCTCAGGCTTTGGTCCCCCCTCCTGGGGTCATGTAGTAATTTTTGCTATCAGAAGGGGGTCGCTGTGCAATGAAGTTTGAGAACCCTGATCTAAAAATCAAAAAAGAGTCCTGCAAAAAGTGGAAACTGGGTCAAATTACAAAGGATGAATATGAATAAATAACACAAGTATGTAGGGACAAAATTAGAAAGGCTAAAGCACAAAACAAGATCAAACTAGCTAGAGACATAAAGGGTAACAAGAAAACATTCTAAAAATACATTAGAAGCAAGAGGAAGACCAAAGACAGGGTAGGCCCATTACTCAATTAGAGGAGAAAAACAATAACAGAAAATGTGGAAATGGCAGAGTTGCTTAACGACTTCTTTGTTTCGGTTTTCACCAAGAAGGTTGGCGGTGATTGGACATCTAACATAGTGAATGCCAGTGAAAATGAGGTATGATCAGAAGAGGCTAAAATAGGGAAAGAAGAACAAGTTAAAAATTACTTAGACAAGTTAGATGTCTTCAAGTCACCAGGGCCTGATGAAATGCATCCTAGAATACTCAAGGAGCTGACTGAGGAGATAGCTGAGCCATTAGTGATTATCTTTGAAAAGTCACGGAAGACGGGAGAGACTCCAGAAGACTGGAAAAGGGCAAATATAGTGCCAATCTATAAAAAGGGAAATAAGGACAACCCGGGGAATTAGACCAGTCAGCTTAACTTCTGTACCTGGAAAGATAATGGAGCAAATAATTAAGCAATCAATTTGCAAACATCTAGAAGATAAGGTGATACGTAACAGTCAGCCTGGATTTGTCAAGAACAAATCGTGTCAAACCAATCCGATAGCTTTCTTTCACAGGGTAACAAGCCTCGTGGATGGGGGGAAGCAGTAGACGTGGTATATCTTGACTTTAGTAAGGCTTTTGATACTGTCTAGCAGTAGCTTGACCTTCTCATAAACAAACTAGGGAAATGTAGCCTAGATGGAGCTACTATAAGGTGGGTGCATAACTGGTTGGAAAATCGTTCCCAGAGAGTAGTTATCAGTGGTTCACAGTCATGCTGGAAGGGCATATCGAGTGGGGACCCACAGGGATCACTTCTGGGTCCAGTACTGTTCAATATCTTCATCAATGATTTAGATAATGGCATAGAGAGTACATTTATAAAGTTTGCGGATGATACCAAGCTGGGAGGGTTGCAAGTGCTTTGGAGAATAGATTATAATTCAAAATGATGTGGACAAACTGGAGAAATGGTCTGAAGTAAATAGGATGAAATTCAATAAGGACAAATGCAAAGTATTCCACTTAGGAAGGAACAATCAGTTGCACACATACAAAATGGGAAATGACTGCCTAAGGAGTACTGCTGAAAGGGATCTGGGGGTCATAGTGGACCACAAGCTAAATATGAGCCAACAGTGTAACACCGTTGAAAAAAAGTGAACATGATGCTGGGATGTATTAGCAGGAGTGTTGTAAGCAAGACACGAGAAATAATTCTTCCATTCTACTCTGCGCTGATTAGGCCTCAACTGGGGTATTGTGTCCAGTTCTGGGAGTCACATTTCAGGAAAGATGTGGACAAATTGAAGAAAATCCAGAGAACAGCAACAAAAATTATTAAAGGTCTACAAAACATGACCTATGAGAGAAGATTGAAAAAATTCGGTTTGTTTAGTCTGGAGAAGAGAAGACTGAGAGGAGACATGAGAACAGTTTTCAAGTACATAAAAGGTTGTTACAAGAAGGAGGGAGAAAAATTGTTCTTAACCTCTGAGGATAGAATAAGAAGCAATGGGCTTAAATTGCAGCAAGGGCGGTTTAGGTTGGACATTAGGAAAAACTTCCTAACTGTCAGGGTGGTTAAGCACTGGAATGAATTGCCTAGGGAAGTTGTGGAATCTCCATCATTGGAGATTTTTAAGAGCAGGTTAGACAAACACCTGTCAGGGATGGTCTAAATAATACTTAGTCCTGCTATGAGTGCAGGGGACTGGACTAGATGACCTCTCGAGGTCCCTTCCAGGCCTATGATTCTATAATAGGAGGCAATGGACACAACACAAAGCTTTTGCAGAGATTCTCCGAGTAGCCCATGTATCACAGACTGGATTGAATTAGTATGTTCAGAGGTAATAGGGAATTTTACAAATCCCAATCCTGTGAGGTGCTGAGCTCTTCTTGCAGAGTGCTGAGCATCTTCAACTCCTACTGCCTTCAGCGGAATTTGAGGGCACTCAGCAGCTTGAAGGATCAGCTTTGCAGCTTAAAGAGGGCTGAGAGAGTAAGACATAAATGCAGGGCCGGCTCCAGGCACCAGCCCTCCAAGCATGTGCTTGGGGCGGCACCTGGAGGGGGACGGCGCTCACCCGGGGAGAGCGGGGCCGCGGCCGGGCTCGCCACCCTCCTCCCGGCGCTCCGGCCGGCTGGGGAGAGCGGGCCCGCAGCCGGGCTCGCCGCCCTCCTCCTGGCGCTCCGGCCAGTCGGGGAGAGCGGGGCCCCGGCCGGGCTCGCCGCCCTCCCTGCGGCGCTCCGGCCGGCCGGGGAGAGCGGGGCCACGGCCGGGCTCGGTGCCCTCCCCTGCCGCGCTCCCCGTCTGGGGGGAGGGAGGGGCGGCGGGAGGCTTTTTTGCCTGGGGCGGCAAAAAAGCCAGAGCCGGCCCTGCATAAATGAATACAGAATACATCTCTTTCTCAGAAGTAACATGTAGGAGACCTAGGTTTGAATCTCAGACTATTTCTCAGTCCCGGAGCAGGGTGGTTGGGAGAAAAGCAATGGCAGCACACTCAGGGTACATCTACACAGCAAAAAAAAGACCTGCAGCAGCAAGTCTCAGAGCCCAGGTCAGCCGATTTGGGCTCATAGGGTGCGTGCTGCGGGGCTAAAGATAGTAGTGTAGATATTTGGGCTTGGGCTGGAGCCCAAGCTCTGAGACCCTCCACAAGCCCAAATCTGTTGACCCAGGCTCTGAGACTTGCGTTGCGAGGGTTTGTTTGTTTGTTTGTTTTTTGCTGTGTAGACATACCCACAGATCCCAGTGGCCTTGCCTGGCGTATCACTGCAACCTTGCATACCTGGCCTTGAGAATCACTATGGACACATTCACTGGACCTCCCAGACAGAGCGGAAACACAGTAATGTGTCTTCATACACTGAGAAAGAGAAGTGACTTAAGCAGGAAAAAGGAAGGTCTTGATGAAGGAGCAACTTTGATTTGAACCTAGGCCCCTGGAGATAGTAACCTGTAAGTAATTAATCACTGAAACAATTTACCAAGGGTCACGGTGGATTCTCCATCCCTGACAAGTTTTAAATTGAGATTGGATGTTTTTCTAAATATCTGCTCTAGGAATTATTTTGGAGAAGTTCTCTGGTCTGTTGTTATATAGGAGATCGGACTAAATGATCACAGTGGTCCCTTCTCGCCTTGGAATCTATAAATCTATGATCAGTTTGTAAAGATCACAATCTGGGGCAATACCAAGGCAGCAGAGCCAAAGAGAAGTTGGTTAAAACGTCAGGAAAATCTGGCAGAGGATGGACATGGCCAAAATTATTTTTAAACACATGGAAGATAGGGGAGGAAAAAAATATGCTAGCCTAGAACGGTGTACAAATGTACAAGACAGTCCTGTGTGTAATGATCTGCCTAAAACCCACCAGCTTTATTAAAACCTTTGTAAACTCTCTGCAGACCATTGATCAATCCTACCTATCAGCTAAATCTAAAATGTCAGGAACGGAATCTGCTCTCCCTCCAATTTTGAGAGGGAGAGAGAGAGAGAGATGGATGAATCTTGTGTGTACACAAATCATCTCATACCTTCTGGGTGAGTTCACTAGCTTCATTGATATAACGGTCTCTCTCTTTTTCCAGCTGGTAGATGATCTTCCTCTGCTTCTGAGCCTCATCCTTATAGTTCTGAATTTCTTCTTCCAAGTTCCTCTTGGACTGTTCGTGGAGCTTCACCAGGTTCAGCTGCTTTTGAGTGACACTGGCAGCCTTAAGCAAGTTCTGCAAAAAGAATCCCGAAACAATTACCATCCATGTCTGTCACTCCGAATGCTGCACTGTACACGCTATGTTAAACACTAGCTTCGGTCTGAGTGGGTGAAGGATGCCCTAGAGTCATTACACCTCATCAGATTCGCTAAATTAAAGACACTCGGTCTCCAAATATGACCATGAGAATGTCTCCATGAGTCTAAAGCAGTGGTCCCCCAACTTTTTACGGCATGCCCACCCTTACCCATAATATAATCTGTCCGTGCCCCCCCGGAAGCCAGGGCCAGGAACAGGACCATGGTCGGGGCCAGGGACCAAGGCCGGAGCAGGGGCTGTGGTTGGGGCCGCGGCTGGGAATGGAGCCACTGTTGAGGCCAGGAGTGGGGCCGAAGCCAGGAGTTGGGATAAGGTTGAAGGCCAAGGCCGGGAGCGGAGCTGCAGCTGGGCCATGGTGGGAGGCGTGGGCTGAGGCTGGGGGTGGGGCTGGGCCACAGCCAGGAGCTGGAGCGGAGCCACAGCTAGGATGCAGTCGGTGCTGACAGCTGGGGCCGTGGTCAGTAGCGGAGGTGTGGCCGGGAGCCATGGGCTCAGGTCAGGGTCAGGGCAGGGGCCAGGGATGGGGCTGGGGTCAGAAGTGGAGCTGGGGCCTGAGGCTGAGGACAGGGCCAGGAGCAGAGCCGGAGCTGGAGCTGGGAGCCAGAGCCGTGTCTGGGGGCAAGGCCGGAGTGAAGCTGGGGGCAAAGCAGGGCTGCTTAGCACTCCCTCCCCACCCCCAATGGGGGTTGGCCCAGGCTCCGCTGCACCCCGCCCTGAAAGTTCCTCTGCATGCCCCTAGGGGGGGCACACCCCACAGTTTGGAGACCACTGCACTAAAGAATGAGGCAGAGCCCTGTATTGGACTATTTTTTTAATCCTGCTCCCATCCCACCCTGCAATACCCACTCCCACCCACGCCCGCGTTGTTTCTTGCATTTTTATCCCGCTCCCACCCAAAACTTAGATCCCACAAATGCCGCAAGAGACAGATTCCCCATGCTACTTAAAAAACAACAAAACAAAAAGCAAAAAAACAACCCTCAGTTAATATATAATATACATAAAGGGAATTCGGACACAATTTTTACCACTCAAAGAATAAAACAAATCTCGCTTAAACCATGTAAAAAATACTTTAACTCCTGTTATAATAGACACTAAATTTCTTTCTATTCCTCACTTAAATTTAAGTATTAAAACCTTTATTTTTTTAAAAAAAAGAAAAACTTGCTTTACATTGCAGGAATTCTATTTATGATAAACTGAACCGAGATTTAGTTTTTTCCAGCAAATTACTGCAGTTTGGGGTTTTTTGCCCACACAGTATTGGCCTCAACAAAGTACATTTTACCCGCTCCCACTATTATAGCAGCAGGTCCTGTAGGACCCGTGAGCTCCCAGTCGTGCTAGAGGGCCCTAGAATGAGGCCATATTTTTGAATTGGAAGCTGGGATACTGATGTTTGCATTACAGAAGGAATGGAGAGGGTTGTTCAGGAGGGGGGATAATGAAGGCAGTGGGGAACACCTTCCAGTCTCATTTTCTAGTAACCAGGTTGAACTTGTAAACTGAGCAAGGCTGGCCTACAAGTCACAGAAGGAGAATAAACAGGACACCAAGATCTCAGTTTAATCAAGTTACTTTTCTAACCTCACTTTAAAAAATCCTTCAAAACTAAAGAATCAGTTTTTCACCTTCTTCAAAAGGTGACCCCGTAATAGACTCATTCAGGATGCAGAACAATGTTTGATTCTCAACCAAGTGAGGAACCTAAAGAATCACATTATAGAGTCAAATCTACCAAACTCAGTTTCGGAAATACCAATAAGCACAAGATATTATTGCCTGGTATAAGAACCCTGGACACATGAAAAATGGTCAGCATGAGAAATGAATCTAAATGGTGGCAGGAGAGATCAGGGTTAAAAACAGACAAGGCTGTGATGCAGACAGATGGTGTGTTTTTTATTAGCACAGCCCTAATTTGACTAGATTAACATTAAACTCAATATGTTGTAGATACTACAAGCAGAGGAGTAATCAACTGCTTAGAATATCAAATGACACGTTTGCAATAAAGGCAAATGCACATAACACTTACAGCCCCCTGCTGTTTTATATGCTAATACTAAGAAGTCCCTTTTGTGTTCACAGGTATAATGTTGTTTCAATTCATAGAAAGTGGGGGAGCATGGTTTAAGCTACAGACATCTCATATTCAAGGCAAGATATTTGTTTACCAGTGTTAGCAAAGCAAGCTCACCTTGTTTAATATGTCCCTTTCTCTCACCAGCTCATCTATGGCTTTCTTATCAATTTCTACCTGTCTTTTAGCAATCTCCAACTCTAAAAGCAAGAAAAAGACTATTAAACTCTGGGTTCAAATTGCGTAGCTGGAAAAAACAAAGGTCTGTGGACTTTTTAAAAAGCTTTATTAATATTATATAAATGGAGATATAATTTATGACCTCGATTTGCAAATTCAGGTGCCTAAATTTAGGGAAATTAATCCATATTTAGGCACTAGCGGAGCATTAGGCCAAGATTTTCAAAAGGGACTAGTGATTTTGGATGCCTCTGATTTTAACTTGAGACACCATAAAGGAGCTGGATTTTCAGAAAATGCTGTGCACTCTGAAAATCAGGTCATTTGAAGACATCTCAAGCTTGGCATCCAAATGGTGAGTCTCTTGAAATCACTAGTTCCTTTTGAACATATTGGATTTAGATTTATAGAGTTGTTTTAATCCCTCTTGGTCAAATCCAGGCCTGACATAAAAGGGCATAACTCCATTGGCTTCACTGGAGCTGGTCCCACTTAAGGCAATCTAGATTTGGCCCTTCATCCAAATAAACAGAAGAATAAATCACTAACAAAATAAGTAAGAGGAAATATGCGTCTGAAGGAGAAACTGACATGCTGATATCGGGAAGGCTGAGCTGCAGGCAACACAATGCACTGGAATGCATGAGAACCATCAAAGTTGCCAGGAGGTGCGTTATCTGTTGCCTTTCTCACCCATTCAAAGACAGAGCTGCATTTCCTGTGTCTTCCCTTTCACTCCAGCATGAGGCCCGATCTGATGAAGCAACAGCAGAATGGCTGTTCTCTTCGAGAGAGACCCTTACCTTTTCCAGTTATGGAGATATGAATATGAAAGACAGCATGTCCCATACATAAAGTCATATAAAATACTTCATGTCCCATATGTGCCGTCAGGTCAGTATACAACCTACAGACGAGGCAGAGCACAGGGAAGCTTTTACTGAGGCAACATGTCCACACTAGGTATATAGCAGAATGGGGCTTTATATTTCAGCACTTCGCTATCATTCAGTCTATTAAAACATTGTGCTAGAGTCATCTCTGTACTGGTATCATTGTAGGGGCACAAAACTGCTGGGGCAAAAGAATGCCCTGCTTGTGCCTTCTTCCAATCATCCCTCTGCATCAGGGGCTGGTGCACCGGCAACACAGACTGGCACAGAGACACACACCGTGAGGGTATTTCCTGGGGTGGGAAGGGTTACACCTGCCACACAAAGGGGCTGCAGATCAGGCCCTTTATATTTTCACCCAGCACATGCTGCACTGTGTGAAAATTCCAAAGACCTAGGAGACATATGTAAGGGCATTACAGCCATAGTGCCATGCAGGTCCCTTTCATATGGTCCCATACGGGGCACCGAAGAGGCATGAGCTTGACTTGGAGCATACACTAAATGAACATTATAACAAACAACACAACAGTGCCAACACAACACAACAGTGGCAACACAACAGTGCTTTGATTCCTACCTCTCTCTAGTCCAGAGATTTGGTTTTTTAGGGTATCCCTCTGGTGTTCTGCTTCAACTTTTTGTTCCTCTGCAACACGCAGTTTTCTCTGGATAACTTCTCTTACCTTGGAGAGTTTTGAAATTTCATGACGCATCTGAGTCACCTCATCCTCCCTCATCTGTGTAGAAACAGAAGGGAGAGCGGGTGAGAAGGACAATCCATTTAGAATCAATAAAAGGAAATGCTTCTTTGCTTAGCATATAGTTTCTTTACAGGACTCCGTGGCACAGGAGGCCACTAAGATGAATGCTGTGGCTGGATTTAGAAAAAGACTGGAGAATGGCACCACTATTAAAATAATTTAAACAAAGCCAGCTGAGGCAAGGAGAAAGGTAATCAAATCTCATGCTTCAGGGCATAAGAGAGATCAATAAAGAATTCCCAGCTGCAGTCCATGCACAGCACTGCACAACTGATTCCATGGATTAGGTCTGAGTAGCCTTGCCTTTCAATGAAACATCAGCTACTGGTGACTGATGGTCTGATCTGATTCTACATCCCTAAAAGCAGGAAGCTGTTAATCTACAACTTTAAAAACCAAATCTTTGAGTCCACATCACGTTATGGAATCAGGAAATGAAACTATTGATCCAAGACACTGCACTAAAATGTTGCCAGTAGCGATCACTGCACTAGTGACTGCAGCCAATTAATACATCAGAAATAATCCCCACATCTACTAAGAAACAAATATACAATTGCCCTGCAGTTGCAGCAACACCATCACATTTTAAGCCTTCCACATCACAGTGTGCACTGCCCCATTCATAGAATCAGTCACTACTAGGGACCTAATCCTGTGAGGTGCAAATACCTCCTGTGAGGAACTGTCAGCAGGACTTGGGCACACTCAAACACTGGACTTCAAGAAATTTGCAAACATTTCCATCACTCGGTGCTAGAGATGCTTAGTACAATGCTAGAGGTGTCTGCACACTGCAGGATCAGGCCCCACCTACAGCACCCACCATAATGGGGTCATGGCCCATGACTAGGGCACCCACAAGCTACCGCAATACAAATAAATAATAACTGGACAGCACCTTAACAATGAATTTTCAGAAATCTGTGCTCATAATCCGATGAAGTGTTGAGCTCCAACTTCCACTGAACTGAGGATCGGGCCCTTACACGGCTAATATCTGCCTTTCCACCCACCTTGAATCTTGTAATCAGTTCCCATTTGAACACATTGTTTGTTCAATTTTATGCAAAGATGATACTGCTGGGAATAACAATTATGCTAGCTAACCGGGCAGAGTAATCTGTTTTTTCAATAGGTAATAAAAGTGCCCTTCCAGTGTGCACAGCAATACAACAGAAAAAGAAACTCCTACAGTGAAATCTCACTGGGGTTCCGGAACAGGGTCTTTATGTTACATTAGCTCTGGACAGATCTTCTAACATGTCTGTTGTCGTTTGTTTTCATTGTTTTAACCAATAGTGCCCACTGCAAGAAAGCTTCCTATCAGCAACTGACTTCTTTTAATTAGCTGAATCAGTTGTACTTTACTAAAGTTTGATCACCTATTCCTTTTCTGTCCTGTTTTCTGACATAGCCAGTGTTGTAACTGCAGCCATGCTCTTGGCTGGGGGAGGACAGATTCAGCAGACATATAGTAATAATATCTACAGTGCCTTTCATTCCCAAAAGCTCTTGAAATGCTTTAAAAACCGTATGTAGCAGTCACTTTACCCACTGATGAAATGCAGCTACCTCTGGAGTGGTGCAAAACAGCTTTTTAACAGTGCACAGCAACACAAGATAACGGTTTAGGTCAGCAAGCAAACAACAACATACTGATTTGTATTTAACTTCCCCAATTGATGCCAAAGAGGAAATTTAAGAAGGCAGGATGTGGTTACCTACATTGGAATTTGGCTGGGGCAGTTATTATTCCTATATATTATTGGCTTCCCGCAGCACTCACAATATGCTAATCACTATACAAACATAAAGGAAGGCACAGCCTCTCCCCCAAAGGCCTTACAATCTAAAAAAAGCCTTTGCCTTTGTGAAAAATATCATGAGGTCTTTAATGATCACAAGTAATCAGGACCTCAGTTTTATGTCTCATCTGAAACAGCACAGTATGATCTGGTACTAGACTGGGATGCTGGTATAGTACTGACTCAGAGGGAAGAATGTCATCTACTGAATCACCAGCATCAAATTCCCGACAGCAGAGGGATATGTCTGATGCCATGCAAATATGAGCTGGTACTTACTTTCAGCTCCACTGTTTTCTGCTGGTTCTCCTGTGTTATTTGTTCAAAGGCCATGCTGTGCTGCTCGTTCTCTTGCTGGAGTTTAGAGTTTCTCGTCTGAAATTGCTCAAGTTCTTTGGCAGCTCTTTCATTCAGGATCTGTTAGATTATGAAACAATCCAGATAATTCTTTTAAATCTAATTCTAATGTATCTACATAGACAGACTGGCAGCACCTTGAGTCGCCCTGGGGGATCAGAGCTACTGAAGATTTTTCTCTTGATAGAAATTGTTCTTTATCCCTGATGAAATGATTAATGTGCCCAGAAATATGATAAATGTTCAACGGCTGGGAAAAATGACAAGGTAGCCAGCATCATTTTCTCTGGGAGCTTTGCAAGTCTCCCTCACAGGTGGTGGATAAATATTTTAATGCCTCTTTGCCATTTGGCAGGCATCACATACCCAGCAACTCGCTACAATCATTGCAAATGAGTATGAGATTCAAATAATTTTAATCATCTGAGGGGCAGGGGAGCTCTATTTTAGCCAGCAAATCCTACATTAATAGGCCTATAACACTTCCTGGAGTGCGCAGTTTGCTGACATCAGGGCACAGCTATTTTCCCCCTTTAATCTGTCTTCAATCAAAAGCCCAGAACAGCAGTTTCATGGTTTATACGGAGAATATATATTTCGATATTGGAGCTGCCAGACTTTTCTTCTGCTTGATGGGACTTCCCCTGGCAGACATTACTTTATAAGTGAGGAAAGAACTATCATCATATTTTTCGGTTCAAGCATCTATGTGTGGCAGATCAATGTGTACCGTGCTGTTTAAAAAAAAGGGTGTGTGGGGGATTTCCCACCCCCATTGCGTGCTGGGAGCACAGAGAGATATGGGAGGTGAGCATAGTGACTTCTGCAGCATAGAAGAGCCAGGACTCAGTTGTAATGACTATGAAAGGGATTCTTTATTGGAGCTGCTGCGGTTCTCTGACATAGGGTCATAGAATCACAGAAGATTAGGGTTGGAAGAGACCTCAGGAGGTCATCTAGTCCAACCCCCTGCTCTCCCTAAATCCTGGGCTAAGAAGCCATGGACAGAGTACGGAAGTGATGAGAAAGCATTAGAGAAGGGTATGACAGAGCATGTTCCAGTTGCTGTGTGTAATAAGGGCCTCTTGGGGATATCCGAGCTAATAAACCTTGGACTGGGTTTGGTGGATCCTGGAACTGTTCTCCAGGGCTGCGCCAGACCCAATCCCGTTTTGAGAAATAATCGAGTTTTCCCTTCAACTATTCATGTGAATTGTGTTTTATTTAGACTTTATACTGAATTAACAAAAACATTGACAAAGGCTTCTACCCACACTGACTCTTAGACCTGAGGGGACGATAGAACCATAAATTTATAAGACACACACAACTCCTCCAAAACTTTCCCTTGAGGAAACATTGCTTTATAATTATTAGATCTCTTATGCTATTTACTGAAATTGCTTCTGTGGGCGCTTCTCAGAGTCATGGGAAATAGATGAACGATACAAACTAGTAGCAAAACACTGCTTTAGGACTTTGCCAGAAAACCGGTTTGAAAACAGTACTTGGTTAAAAAAATAAAAAGACTTAAGACAATACTTCACACTCCTCTAGAGACTTTTATAATGTTTATACAAACATTCATTAGCTAAACTTCACCGTAAATTTGAGCCGTAGGTAAGTGTAATTTTTCCCAGTTTTCCGATGGGGAAACCAAAGCACAGAGGTTTCCCAACACAACACAGCAAGTCTTTTGCAGAACTGGGAATATAATCTGAGTCCAGACTGCCAGTCTGCTGCTCTGACCACTACATCACACCAGCTTTGGGATATTTGGTCCCAATCACTGTGGTCTTTGCGAGAAGAGTCCTAAAAATCGTCATCAACCAGGTGGAAAACCAAACGCCTTTAAGAGTGAAAAAAATAACTTGTCCATAAGAAAAGGATAATACTGGACTGTCATGCATTACTATTTTAATTAGGATTTAAACATCAAGACTGATATTTTCAACACAGCCTAAGGGATTTAGGCACTCTAATTCCCGTGGATTTCGTTTGCATTTGGGCACCTAAATCCTTTAGGTTCCAATGTAAATACCAGCCTAACATACTAACATGATTGAAGCAGAACATATCTGCATTCTGGCCAGAGTACAGAAAGTCGCCTTTTACCATACATAATGATCCTGAGGCCATTTCTTGCCACAAATCTTTAGGCACTACTCCTTGTTGATTTCAATGGGGGCTTCTGTTTAGTATGATATAGCCCCTCCAGTGACAGAGAGATCATCTTGATGATCTAATGGGTCTTCTCCATCCCTCCTTCTATTATGAATTTCCTCTGTGTCTGACATCTGACCCTGATACTATTACCAGTTTGTGTTGGAGATAACAGAATCACCTACTGTACCTTCTGTTCCTTGAGCTGCTGTTCCAGTTTTAGGAGCTCTTCTTTGTTCTTCAGCACATGCTGCTGCAGCGCCTTTATTTCACTCTGCTTGTTGTCCATTTCCACTTGAATGTGTTTAAGCTCCTTCTCCAGTTTGTCCTTCTTTCGAGACTCCCGGGATGCCTCATTCTGACGCATCTGGATTTCCTGCTGGAACTGCCATCACACAGTGACAGAAGAAAGAAAGAAGTTAGGGCCTTGCCTGTCTTTGATTCAAACAAATCAGGTACAGTTGCCCTTTATTCTTATTGTGCTTACCTTTGAGACCCAGTGGCTTTTGTTTAATACTGCCTTCCACTGGATGGAATACGGAAGAACCGCTCAGAGGTAAACAGGCTCCCCTCTTAGGAGAGCTATGTTTTTGGAACCCCAGATGATGGGCTCAAATGATGAATTACAAGGATTTCTTAGTCATCAATCACCATACCCTAAAAGAATCCAGCCAGAAGGCTCTGATGGATTCAACAGAGCTGAGGATACCTACCCCAGCTGAGAGTACCTGCCACCCAAACGCCATGGTTTTGACCCTGAGGACTAACAGCAAGAACATTCCAGTAGGGATCCGATGGGGCTTTTCGGATGTTTTCATTTGTAAGTTACCCCATCTGATCCTTGGTTTACAGTCACCACACTAACTTGGGCTCCAAGCTATGTTGCCAGGGCAATGGTTTTGCTTATTGTACCTCACCAAACAAGCCATTTTTATAAACATTTATTACACACAAGTAAACAGTAAAGAAGGAGGGGGAAGCCAGATCACCAAGGCAACATTCATTGCAACATCTGCTCTTACTCCCTGCCTCTCTCTATAATCTTTTAAAAGGAAAAGCCCCTCACTTAACAGACTATAATGGTGTCAACTATCTTTTGCCTCCCTGGCCCAGCACCCCTCAGAGCCAGCAGGGGACGGGGAAGAGTCCGGATGGGCTGGTCCACCACGGACCATTCTAACCAGCACAGAATAGAGCAGCCCTGTGCAGCTCCACCTGAGCCAAGGCCACCACTGCCTGCCCCTTCAGCTGTGCCAACCACGAGCTAAGGATGGAGCCCTCTGTCTCAGGGTTGTAGCTCAGTTTCTGGAAGGGCCAAAGCACGCTCCACGGCACACAACCTATCAGTGATGACGACCAATGAGCAAAAAGTTTGGCTCTCTGGTTCTGTTAAGCATCCCAGCTTTTTAAGGCTCCTTCCACTGATTCTCCCCTCCCTCTCTGTGGCCCTTCCCTACTCCTCCAATGTTTCCCTCCCTTCGATAAGCTCACAGACCACTCCCTCCTAATAGCCTTCAACAGACCTGGGTTCTCTCCCTGCTTAAGGTAGACAACAGTAGACAACAGCTCCTCTTCCCAATGACCACTGCCATCCCATGAAG
The DNA here is from genome assembly GCF_002925995.2 of Terrapene triunguis. Classification (NCBI taxonomy): domain Eukaryota; kingdom Metazoa; phylum Chordata; order Testudines; family Emydidae; genus Terrapene; species Terrapene triunguis. The sequence goes on along the minus strand of NW_020664446.1, from coordinate 5,944,109 downwards.
ATCTCATCATGCGACCTAGCAGATCCGATGGTCTACTTGTTGAGCCACGGATACTCTAATTTCAGATTTCATGGCTCTGTGCCTCAGAGGCAATGCGTGGCCCAGGAACACATGATCTGGACTTGCTAGAGTCTAGATAAAAGGTTGCCAGAAGTGATGGGCTTCTGGGACCCACTTCCTTTGGATGATCCCACTGAAGGGCCCCAGGGCAGGTTGCAGAGAGTGGACTGTGACTATGGTGAGAGCAGAGAAACAATGGGATCTGATTCCATGAAGAGTAAAACATACCTGTAAGTCTAAGGGCTGGGGAAGGTCTTCTCCAGTAAATGTCTGAAAATGTTTTCCCCTGCTTGATATCATCTACTCTCTGCTCAGGAAGTGAGAAACCAGGACTTGATATGGAACCCAGGTGTCCCACATGGCAGTGCAGAGCATGACCCCAGGCCTGCTTTACTGTTTATGCCTGACAAGAAGCCCTGGTGCTAGCTAGAAGGATATATCCACCTCTCTTTGTTTTTCCACTCTTGATTTCAGGTCTCTCCTTCTTGCCTCCTCTTCCTTCTGCTGTCTCTTTCTCCCCTCCAAAACACACTCTCATTATTTTCTTTCACCTCTCCTTCCCCTATTGAATTTCTCCTTTCTGCGTATGGGAGCCTCCCACTGTCCCCTGGCCTCTTGCTCTCTCCCCCTTTACATGTCCCCTTACATATTCTCAGCCTTCTACACCTCCAGCAGGCTTCTGTAGTAAGAGGAACATATTCACAGTATGATAACCCTCAAGGATAGGAAACCTCCTGCAGACACGGAAGCTTCAAATGCAGAAGGGGACAGCCTCAAAGCGAGAGGAAACTATGACTTAGATATCTCCTTCAAATGCAGGAGATTTGGCAACTCTGGAAGGAGTCAATAGTTGACAAACTGCTTTGCAAAGAAAATAGCAGAGAAATAAGGCAAAGGATGTAAAGCACTGATGATGAACTCCTCACTGAGCCTCCTGAAAAGGTCTGGGATGTGAAATGGCCGGTAGCAGCATAGTAGTTAATGGAGATCAATTACAAAGGTGGGGAATGGTTCAGGACAAAGACGACTACTGCAACCTGGTGAGCTGCACAGACCTGAGCAATGCTTTGTTCCGCCTCATTTTTTGCCCTCTCTGTTTCTTGCTGTTGCTCTGTAGCTTGGATTAGACTTTCACGTAACTTCACAACCTCTGACAGGAGCTGGTCTCGCTCCTTTGTTACTTCTTCCTTAAACCTCAGCAAATCCCGGATACTGGAAGAAAGGAAATAATAGTCAAGCAATGTCGCTGTCTCCTTTGGGCTCTCTCTGATACCAGAACAAGCTGTTTTGTGATGATTGGGAGTTTAAAAGTCACTTATTTCATTTTGAACAGATTTTGAATTAGTCCACTGCAGCTGCCAATCAAATACATGAGCTACCTACTATATTCATTAAAGAGTCATGATCAAGGCAGATAGACCCAAAATTTAACCTACCACTCCATAAATAATACTGTCTTTATTTTCACTGCCCTCTTGGGTCTAAAAATCCCACCAATTCCCCCAAACAAGGGTTGTAACAGACAAAAATTCCAGCTTCTCCACCCTGTGCCCCTTGGAAAGTCTTTCAGCCACCTCATTTTTGCACTATTTTCCAGGTTCCCTGTGCTGCTGCGTCCACTCTCTTTGCAACCCATCTGGCTGGGGTGACTGTACTGATGAGGTCTTGCTGCTGCACAAGTCATAAATAAATGACACTTCCTGATCTGAGGAGCTAGCAGTCAAACTCTCTTCGTATTATGGCAGCGCCTACAGGCCCCAACTGAAATCAGAGCCTGGGGGGGCCTGTCAGGGGGCAGGGGTGTGGAGAGTGGTCGGAGCAGTCAGGGGACAGGGAGCAGGGGGGGCAGATGGGTTGGGGGTTCTGGGGGGGGGGGGGGGGGGGCCGGGGGAGGGGTTGGGTGGGCGTGGGAGTCCCGGGGGCCTGTCTGGGGGCGGGGGTGTGGATAAGGGTCGGGGCAGTCAGGGGACAGGTAGGGGGTAAGGTCCTAGGGGGGCAGTTAGGGTGGGGGGGTCTCAGGAGGGGGCAATCAGGGGACAAGGAGCAGGGAGGCTTAGGTAGGGGGTGGGGTCCTGGGGGGCAGTTAGGGGCAGGGGTCCCAGGAGGGGGCAGTCAGGGGACAAGGAGCGGGGGGGGTTGGGGATTCTGAGGGGGGCAGTCAGGGGGCGGGAAGTGGGAGGGAGTGGATGGGGGCAGGGTGGGGGCGGGGCTGGGGTGGGGCTCCCCCCCCCCCGTGTCCTCTTTTTTGATTGTTGAAATATGGTAACCCTATTCAATGGGCATTGGATCAGGCTCTCTCTCCTTCATGGAGATAACTTACTTGTGCTCTTGACCCAGTGATAATCCAGATCCTTGCTCCACTAATTTAGTCAGGTTCATAATTTCCTCTTTCAGTGAGAGAATGGTTTCCTTTGCTTTCTGCTCCTTGTCATAGGCTGCATCCACCATTTTCCAGGCCTTTTCAATCTCCTGGGGAAATCATGGGAAAACAGTTTAGCAAATTAAATTGGATAGAAGTGAGGTTTTTACCCACGAAAGCTTATGCCCAAATAAATCTGTTAGTCTTTAAGGTGCCACCAGACTCCTTGTTGTTTTTTAAAATGAAAACTAATTATGTTTTGTCTTGGTTAATTAATAATACAGGTTTTGGTGGACTATTCGCTGTGGTCAGTGCATATTATACTAGGTCAGTCAAGCGCTATCCATTTATACTCAATTGAGGATCTGGTCCATTTTCTCTAATAGACACACTGGCCTTTACATTTGCAAAGTCTTGTTGTAAGATTTTGGTTGCATGACTCCCACTGAAGCCAATGGGAGTTTTATGGCCAAAAACTCACTCAACTCTGAGGCTACGTCTTCACTATGGGGGGGGTCGATTTAAGATACGCAAATTCAGCTACGCGAGTAGCATAGCTGAATTCGACGTATCCGAGTCAACTTACCCCGCTGTGAGGAGGGCGGCAAATTGACCTCCGCGGCTCCCGTCGACGGCGCTTACTCCTACCTCCGCTGGTGAAGTACAAGCGTTGATTCGGGGATCGATTGTCGCGTCGCGACAAGACGCGATAATTCGATCCCCAAGAGATCGATTTCTACCCGCCGATTCAGGCGGGTAGTGAAGACGTAGCCTGAGACTTCATGTCTTAAGGGATATTAAAAAAATCACAAATCTGTCTTAAAATGTTTCATCTACTCTAGTTACAAGTAACACCTAAAATCATTATAACTGAGATTAGAGTAGGAGAAAAAAGACTTTTTTCCAGTTTATTTTGTGCATTTGTTGACGGGACTGTCACAGATCAGTGCAACTGCACCTGTATTCCCTCTCCATGGTCCCTCAAGGCCATCCAATACCTGTCACAGAGACTATTTTCACAAAATCACTTCAGTTGTTTCCCGTGTAGAGTTAGTGCGGCCCTGCTTCAGCAAAGCACTTGAGCATGTGCCTAACTTTAAGCCCGTATATAGTCCTATTGACTTCACATGTCTTAGTTTAAGCAGTACACCTCTACCCCGATATAACATGAATTCAGATAAACGCGCTAAAGCAGTGCTCCGGGGGGGCGGGGCTGTGCACTCCGGTGGATCAAAGCAAGTTCGATATAACGCGGTTTCACCTATAACGCAGTAAGATTTTTTGGCTCCCAAGGACAGCGTTATATTGGGGTACAGGTGTACTTAGAGCTGTAATGGAACTACTCTGTGCTTACATTTAGGCAGATGTTTACATATTTTGCAGAATCGGAGTCCTAGTCAGCCTCCTTTGGTTGTAGGTGGGTTTTTGTTGTTGTTGTTGTTTTTTGGAGGGAGAGCTGGGGGGGTGTCTGGAGAGAGGAAAACTTTTTGTAATAGGAAAATGTGGTTGTGACACCACAAAAATTGCCAGATGACTAAGGCACAGTTGCCGTATCTGAAACTGCTTTTAACTTTTTTTTAAAATTTACTAGATTCCATGTTAAGAGTGTCCCTTTAATATCTTATGAAGGTTGTGTAACAAACAGATGGAAGTAAGGAAGTTAACAGTCAAGGCTGGTAATTGTCTCTAACTCTCAGTATTGTGGGAGAAGACAAGGAAGGCAAGCCAAAAGTACTAATTAAGAATCAAATGCCAGACTTACTAGGAGTTTGGAGACTTGTCTCAGATTTAGACCCCAAACCTTTCAGTGCAACTCTGTATAGACATTAGGGTCTGCGCTAGTAGATCCCGATATCAGGGCTCCCATCCAACTCCCACTAAAGTCATGGGGAATATTTTTATTAACTTCATTTGAAACTTGCAACTTTACTCAGGTGAGTATTCTCACAGAAGTCAATGGGGCTACTCAGGTAAGTAATGATTGCTCACCTGAAAGTAAAGGTTACAGGGTTGGGCCTGTAGATCCTTATGCTCTCTATGACAAAAATTCAGTTTGCATACACACTGATCTAGGGCAATATGTAAACAGGAGACATCCTGAATGGGATTTTGCAATTTACTTTAGCTGGAACAGGACCAAGCCTAATGTTACCTAATTGTAGTAATCTGTTTCTACCTTCAGGTGGAGGAATGGGAGGTTGCTTCTTTTACATTCAAGATTAAAAGAAAGGAAATTTCTGATGATGGAAACCTCTGTTTTTAAAAAATCACATATTACTCATTGGAAAGATAGGACTTGGAAAATACAGAGCATGTCATAATCTTTTAGATAATCAGATTATAATTAGTAATTTAAAAATGCATTGCAGTTTATTGCATAATTAACGCCAGAGACTAAGCTATACTTGATGTTTGTACTAACGGTCGTTCAGAAAATGTGTGGAAAAGATTTCTGGTAATTTTGAAGCAGCTAGTTCATAAACTGTAACTGCTTCACTGTACTGGTGTTTAAGTAACAAAAGTGATTGCACCCATTTAAATTTTTAAAGACTGAGGGCTTGCCTACACATTCAGTGTTGCAGTAGTGCTTAGTGAAGACACTACCTGCAGGGATGGGAGAGCTTCTCCCATTAGCATAATTAATCCACATCCCTGAGTGGTATCTATGTCAACGGGAGAAGCCCCCCCATTGACACAGCGTTGTCTACACCAAGAGTTCGGTCAGTATAACTGCATTGCTCAGGAGTGTGGATTTGCCACATCCCTGACTGATATAGTTATACCGACATAAGTCTGTAGTGTAGACCACGCCTGAAAATGAGTAGTGCTGGTTAACAGCTCTGGAGAATGAAGTCCTGTTAGCCAGAGCAAGGGCAGTGCAGGCTTCTGATGATGTCCCGCCATCCTAACCTGGTGGGACATCTCTAGAGGCAAGTGTGAAATTCATTCTCTGTGCTTCAATTCAGTACTTAGCTCTTTGTTGACAGTCACATCAGAGAAGCTATTATTTGAAGTATACATAAGAAAATGGATTGAAACCATAAAACACTGCGCTGAGCAGCCTCAAATGGTAACAACTATTGATCACTATTGACCTGGGCCACTTTCCTGCAATCTTTCTAAAGAGTCAGGCCTCTGCACCTGAACACTTCAACAGGACTTCACAAGGTGCCTGGGTCTGCTTCTGCTGTTCAGACTGCAGGACTAGGGCCTTCTTTTGGATTTGACCTAGTGATCTAGAAGGAAAAGGCTCTGCACCCATTACCTCCATGATCCAGCCACTCACCAACATTTAGGTCTTCATTTTTATTGTTTTTACAGGAACAGCCCCAAGAGAATTCTCCTTTCTCTAGCACACACTGTGACAAAAGACCCAGGGCACGGCCACAGCTGGCCCAAGTAAGCTTACTGAGGCTTGCGGGGTTCAGACACTGTGGCTATAAAACTGCAGTGTAGACATTCAGGCTAGGGCTAGAACCCTGTCTCTGAGACCCTGCAAGGATAGGAGGGGTCTCAGAGCACAACTCCAGCTCAAGCCCAAGTGTCTACACTGCAATTTTTAGCCCTGCAGCCTGAGCCCCGCAAGCCCAAGTCCGCTGACCTGGGCTCTGAGACTCGGCGCTGCAGGTTTTTCATTGCAGTATAGACATACCCACTGAACCATCAGCATGGATTGTTGATTTTGTTTTAATTTAGTAAAGGAAATATGCCTCAAAGTTCTATTGGGATTTGAATCTACTTGATCATTTGCATTATGCACATCTGACGAGCTTTTCAAAGTAACTAGCTAGTGAAATGACAGTGAAGAACAGTGAAATTAGGATTAGTCATAGGATTCCTTTTCAGACAGCAAAACAGCATGCAATTGTGAGGGTACGCTGAAAAAAATCAATAGCAACTGAAGAGTTTCTCAAAGACATGATAAGAACATTTTTGTAACAATGTCATAGTGATACCTGAATATTAGCCCAAAGATTAAGCCTGTTAGCCAAGCTGAACAATACCTGTGCTCTATGCTCCCACATCAGCACATCCCTGTGCTTTAAAAGGATAAGTTATGAGCTGCTTATTGTGCACTGTCTCTCTAACTGTAACGTATTGTCAAGCACCCTTCCCACGCCAGTCTCTCGGCTGCTACAATGGTGTGTGCTGTTACCCTGTACATCCCTTCAGCCTCATGGGTGCTGAGATTAGCAGAGATAATATCCTTCCCACTCTACCCCTCTTCAGCTTTATGGCATTTGTGAGAGGGTTTCTCTGCTACTCTATCACCCTCCCCAGCTTCCACTTTTTGAGTCTACTTCCCCATGAAGAGTTCCAGTGCCTGCCTCCACTCCTGCTGAGAGATTGCCCAGATAGGAGCAGAGTGAAATTGACATGATTCACATCAGTTTCACAACTGTCTACAAGGATCTGATTAGCAACAGGAAAAACCTGCAAGATTCTAGACCGTTTTCATTCTGCCGCAACTTAGGAAAGCCCTGAGCAGTAGCACAGGCACAATAACATCTCCTGGGTGTGGTGTTCTGTCCCATCTAGTGACACCGAGACCACTTAGAGAGCTATTAATGAGTCTACTCTACAGCCTTAGCTAAGAGGCATAGGGCTTTTAGCTCATGCAGTAGAGGCTCATGCACTGAGGTCCCATGTTCGATCCCGCCTGCCAATGACCAGGGTCTGTCAGTGTTACATCTGCAGACTTGGGATGACAGCACTCCCAAGAATTTACACTCAGATCACATATGGAAGGTTGTCTTCTCAAACATAAGGACAAAAAGCTTAGTATTTTTAATGAAAATTTACAAAAGTTGATGACACTCTCCTGGGGAAAAATCCTACTTGCAATAGGCAGGTGAATTTTTCATGTCTTGCCAATATTTAAAATGTATATAGCATTTCAGAAACATCAACTAAATAATCTCAAAATGCCCTTGTGAAGTATTTAATATTACTCCCATTTTACAGATAAATCAGCTTAGGCACAGAATTAGTAACTCCTTTGAAGCCAACAGAGTAAGAGTGGCTTGTGTAAATAAGCACAAAATTAGACTGATAGATGTTAAGAGACATGCCCAATGCAACTCAGCAAGTCAGTAGCAGAGCAGAGGTTAGACAGAAGGGTTCAGCTCCCAACTCTATACTCAGTCCACTAGCTCACATCACTTTGCTATTGCAGAACTACATCTTCAAGACATTGAACTGATGAAAATTTTCCCTCAGCTTACTTCTGGGTCCTCCATTAAATATTTTCTGCTCATATTTAATTCTATTTAAATTTTACCCTCTTCAGTGATGTTATCGTCGTCTGATCATCTTGAGAGAGCTTCAGGGCTGCAGCCACTTTAGCCGAATTCACCACAATCTCAGCATTCAGCTCCCTGCATTTTGACATGAGACGCCTTTCATTTTCGTAGGATTTCTTCATAACCGTGTGGAGCTTCTCATATTCTATCCGGAATTTCTCCAGACTTTTATCTCCCATAAGTTCACTGATGACTTCTTGGAAGTCTTTTTCCAGTGCTTCGAAGGCATTTTCTTCTACACACAGTCTGTCAGACCTTTCCTGTATTAAATAAGGTGGATAATCAATTAGCAAGAGGAGTTCAAAAATCTCAGTTTTTCCAGCCGATGACCACAAGAGATAACAGCAATATATTAATGACAGCTCATTGGTAACTAACCATGATGTAAACCTTCTGTGTAGCAGCTCCCTCCCGTATGAAATTCACATTCCAGTCTATTTTTTAAATAGATATCCATTAATTCTACTGAAATAACTTGATCTTCAAACAGTTGGAGCTGCTGAAATTGAGCATTACTACTCTAAAACTAGGTCTAAAAAGAAGCCACTGTTGCTATAACCTTTAAACTTGCATCAGCTACTTACTTAGCTGAGCATTTTAACCCCAATTCTTCTGTGTACCCCACATCCTCCAGTCAGATATATGCTCTCTGCAAAGATATTTCCAGCATATCATTGTCTCTCAGCTCTGCCACTGACAGTATCATCCCATTATCAGGAAGTTCTACAATTGGCCCTTTCACCCAGGGAGTTTTGATTAATCTCAGCTATGTGGACAAATTTTGCCAGCCTGGGGTCTGGAGACCCAACTCAACAGTTATTGATAGCATTTTCCTATTTTCATGGTAGTGAGAATTCCATGCTAGTCTGAGAAAACTACCCTCTCAAACCTTGCCCCCTCTCCCCGTCAAAAAACCCTATAGATATAGGTTACCAAGTCAGAACACTCAGGGCCACATTCTGCTCTCCTTACTCACACAAGTAGTCCCACTGATTCACAGGGGGAAACTTGGTGAATAAGAATAGCAGGATTTATTCCTCCCAATTACTTGGGATTACATGGAACCGAGTTTCTCAGGATATGTGGATAACCAGGATATGTGGACACCAGATCCTCACCCACCCATCCATCCACCAAAATTTAGGTAAATTCAGATCTAGATTTAAACCCTGTGATTCAGCCTTTTCTCTATGCCAAACTGAACTAGGACACTGAGTCCAAATCCTCCATATCTCTGCAGAGGTTCTGACTGGGATTTGATTCCAGATTCAAACCAGAGGTCCATCTTTATTTGAAATTCTGTAGGAATCATAGGATGAAACGGAGCAAAGGAAATGTAATCTGAATATCAGAAAAAGAAAAGAGTTCCCAACAGTGTGGAATAGTGGGAGCCGTAATCGGCCAAACCTGCAGCAGGCAAACAAACTGGCCCGGCCTGCCAGGGTGCTTACCCTGGCGGGCCGCGGGCCAAAGATTGCGGATCCCTGACTTAGAGATTAATGAGACTGCTACAGCATTAGTTAAGGGCCATGGGGCTTTTATCTCATGCAGTAGAGACTCATACACTAAGCTCCAGCGATCTTAGGTTTGAGATCCCACCCTGCAACAACTGGGACTGGGACTTGTCAGTGTTACCTCAGCCCACTGCACTGCTCTCATAGGGAGGAGGACGGGAGTGGGTCGCAAGGGGTGCCAGACCCAGCAAAGGAATGTCTTTATTAATTGGGTTGCTGAAGGGCACACTTTCAGCACGATCTTACCAAAGTTGCTGCTCCCAGATTATGACAGACATCCCTGTCTTTTCTCAGAGTACTTTAAACACCATGGTTAGGCACTTGGGGACACTTACATTGGTGACACTTACACAGGAGCGCCAAGCCACAGGGCTGAGATGGGCTGAGATGCTAATGAAGGAAGGGGCAGGACAGAGAGGGGGGAGGAGAGAAGGGGATAGGGAGGAGAGGGCAATGGGGGTAGCGAGGGGGGGTGCTCAGGGAGGGGGAGGGGATGGGGAGGAGGAGGAGGAGAGAAGGGGGGAAAGAGGGCGATGGGAAGAGGGGAGGGGAAGGGGAGAGGGGGAGGGGAGAAGAGGGGACAGAGAAGGCGATAGGGAGGAGAGGGCAATGGGGGTGGCGAGGAGGATGCTCAGGGAGGGGGAGGGGAGGAGGAGGAGAGAAGAGAGGGGAAGGGAAGGCGAGAGAGGGGTGCAGAGGAAGAT
>NW_020664446.1:5933315-5933769 GCF_002925995.2 Terrapene triunguis | reverse complement strand
GGGAAGGGAAGAGGGATGGGCAGGGGGCTGGGAAGGGAAGAGGGGTGGGCAGGGGAGCTGGGAAGGGAAGGGGGTGGGCTGGGGAGCTGGGAAGGGAAGAGGGGCGCATGGGGAGAGCAGGGGTGCGGACGGGAGAGGAAGGGGAGGGGTAACGTGGGGACGAGGGCGCGGGAGGGGGTCTCACCTCGCTCATCTTGCCGCGGGGCAGGGGCCGCAGCCGGGGGCTCAGGCCCGGCGCTGGGCTGAGGGGGCGGCGGGTCCCCGCGGGGAAGGCCGCAGGGGGCGGGTTTCGGCGGCTCCGCCGGGTCTGGCTCCCGGGAAGCGGCTGTGTACATGGGCCGCCTCTCCGTCTCCTAGCAACCGGCTCCCCCGCCCCCTCTGCTCTCTGCAGGGAGGGGGAGGCTGGGGCAGGGGTGTGGGGACGGAGCAGGGCGAGGGATGAGGTGGGGCGGCG
>NW_020664446.1:5913475-5933305 GCF_002925995.2 Terrapene triunguis | reverse complement strand
GGGGATGAGGTGGGGCAGCGAGGGGGTCATTAGGGCAGGGCATGTGGAGATGGAGCAGGGATGGGGGATGAGATGGGGGAATGAGGGTCACTAGGGAAGGGGTGTGGGGACGGAGCAGGGGCAGTGGATGAGGTGGGGGCAGCCAGGAGGTTGGTTGGGCGGGCGGGGAGGGAGGTTGGGGTGAGGACTTAGATGTGATGAGGGGGACCATTAGGGCAGGAGGTGGGGAAGATAGGGGGTGGTCACAGGCGGTGAGGAAACAGGAGGAGGCACACCGACTGGGCAGTAACATGTTAGATAGGGCAGGACGTGACATCCTCATTGCCCTTGCTCCAGGGACCATGCTGCCCTGCTCTGAGCCAGGGTCCCCACACTCAGCCGATTCCCCTCACCTCCTAACCCGCCTGCATAGAGGATAGTCTCCAGGCTGCTGCCTTCCCAGCTCCTCAGGTGTAAATCGAGGAAACAACATCTCCTCCCCTTAGATGGCTTTGGATAATGGTGGCACTGCATGGTTGCAGCATTTGTCAAACCCAGAGCATTGGCACTGAGGGCCTAAAAGATTCCCCCAACTTGGGGAAAGGCAGCTTTGATCATCTCCCACTCCATCCCATCCCTCTTCCTTCACATCTCTTTCTAGTACAGCGTTTCCAGCAAAGGATCCCGGAACATTATTACAAGCTACATACTGTGCCTCTGAAATGCAGCCACTGGAGCGGGGCTAACCATCCAGCATATAACCCAACAGTGCAGCCAAGGGGTACGCTGAGACAAACTCCTACTCGTACACAAAATGCCTGGGGATCATTAGAGAGACAAGATGGATGAGGTAATATCTTTTATTAATATTATTAAACATCTTCCCAGAGTAGACAGATCAACAGGTTTTAAGTTCTCATCTGGAAGAGCCACACACATCTACCTCAGAAGGATGATGGGCTAGATTGAGCCTGCAGAGATGTGAACTTTTGGCTCCAGGGAATTCAAGTATTTCACAGCAGAGTTAAAGAAGATGCAGATGCTCAGCACCTTTAAAAAACTGGCAACTTATTTCAGGGCCTTAATATAGATTTTGATGCCTACCTTTCCGGCTCCACGTTTAAAAAAGTTGGCCCTAATCTCTCTGAGCCTCTGTTTTCCCAACTGTAAAATGGGGCTAACAATACTTGCCTACATCATAGATCTGTTGTGAGTGGTGCTGGTTGGGAATTGTCCAACTAAATGGCTTTTCATCAGAAAATGCTCTTTCATTGAAACCAAAATGTTTTGCAGGTGGGATTCCTATAGAAACCTGGCATCATAGAATACCAAGGTTGGAAGGGAGGTTATCTAAGCCAACCCCCTGCTTAAAGCAAGACCAATCCCCAAATGGCCCCCTCAAGAATTGAACTCACAATCCTAAGTTTAGCAAGCCAGTGCTCAAGCCACCGAGCTATCCTACCAACTCACCTAACAGACTATCAGGGAGCCCAAGTTTCCAGGGCCTGCTTCTCTGGGACCACTAGGGCTTCCAGACTCCCTGCCATAGAGCTAGGAGCCTGGAAGCCCTTGTTTTCCAGCCCAGGTGTATTGAGACTGTAAGGTCTGGGGCTGAGACTGTGCCTTACTATGTTTTTTCACAGTGCCTAGCACAAGGGTACCCTGATCTTGACTGGGGCTTCTAAGTCCTTCTGTGATACAAACAAAAAATAAATTATAAACTTTTCTTTCAAAGGAGGGCTGAAAGACCAGTACCTTGTTTTACCAATTAGATGGCAAAATGGAGAATTTCAGGCCTAATTTTATCATTGTGGCTAAGGGGTAGCCATGCATTTTAAACTGTATTCTGCAGGTAAATGACTCGTGTATAAAACTGCTATCATGCTGACTGTTTCCAACCCAAGGGCAGACTGACGAAAAAAAATCCATCTAGTCTTGTTTTTCCTTATTGTTTATTATTTCTCTAGCAAGATATGAGTGCATGGCAACAAACGAAGAAGCCAAAGTCTATGCTCCAAAGACCTTACAACCTAAGGAGCCAATCCTCCAACCCTTCTTCACCAAGGAAGTTTCTTATTTGAGGAAGGGTTGAGGGGCCCGCTTCTAAATTTGACAGGCAATCAAAAATAAATGATAGGGATGGAGGGAAGAGAGCTTCATCAAAGAAAAACTGATGCAGCTTCAAATTTCCTTCCTACATACAATCACAAAAATGTACTGCTGGAAAGAACCTCAAGAGGTCATCTAATCCATCCCCCACACCAAGGCAGGATGAAGTACACCTACACCATCCCTAACAGATGTTTGTCTAACTGGTTCTTGAAAGCCACCAATCATAGGCACCGAGTTTCTAATCTGCTGGGGGGGTGCTCCCCCCCCCGGCTCTGCCCAGGCCTCACCCCCACTCCACCCCTTCCCCCAAGGCCCCACCCCTGCCCTGCTTCTTCCCACCCCTGCTCTGCCCCACCCAGTTCCACCCCCTCCCCCAGCACGCTGCGCTCTTGCTCCTCCCCTCTCCCCCCCAGCACCTCCTGACGCCACAAAACAGATGATCCACGGCAGGCAGTAGGCGCTGGGAGAGATGGGGAGGTGCTGATGTGTGGGGCCTGCTGGAGGGCAAGAGGCACTGGGGTGAGGGGGAGGTTCTGGTAGAGGGGCTGCCGGTGGGTGCTCAGCACCCACCATTTTTTTCCCGTGGGTGCTCCAGCCCTGGAGCACCCATGGAGTCAGTGCCACCAATGATGGGGATTCCACAACCTCCCTAGGTAATGTGCTGCAGCCCTTAAATATCCTTTAGATAGAAAAGTTTTCCTAATATCTAACCTAAACCCTCCTTCCTGCAAACTAAACCAATTACTTCTTGGCCTACTCTTTAGAGGCATGGAAAACAATTGCTCATTGTCCTCTTTATGACGGTTTTCAAATATGTAGATTATCAGGCACTCCTTCAGTCTTCTTTTCTCAAGATTAAACATGCCAAATTTTTTAACCTGTCCTCATAGGTCCGGATTTCTAAAACTTTTATTATTTTTGTTGCTCTCCTCTGGAATCTCACCAGTTTGTCCACATTTTTCTTAAAGTGTGGTACCCAAACCTGGACACAGTACTCCAGCTGGGACATACAACCCTTACATACAACCCTCCTGTTAATACACCCTGGAATTATATTAGTCTTTTTCATATATATTCATGTCTGTTGTTGATGTTTGTCTTGTTCTTTGCTATGATGGCTGAAAAGGAGAGCCTTTAGGGCTGAAGTGGAAACTGGTAATGGAAGGCAATATTGTCCCCAGGCTTATCTTTGTGTATTTGTACATTTATATGTAGAGAAGGAACCCTACAGAGGTAATTGTGTTAAAAGAGGATCCCCACATATTGAGGGATTCCAGGGAACCTGCAGGTGCCCATACTGACCAAGTTCTTGATGATTTGCAACCCACTGAAGTTAGCAATATAAGCTATGTCTTCACTGCAGAGTCAGCGGGAGTTATCTCCTCTTGCGCGAGCCTAGCACAGGTCAGAGTGGCCTCCCTCGATCTGCACAGAATGACTGTTTGCAGGTGATGAGTCATGCTAACTCCAGCTGTAACCTATACCCCCTGACAGGTCAGCCAATTCTAGTTAAAAGAGCCACCAAACTTGGAGTAAGGGGTTTTGTGTGTGGACAGGATTTAAGTTGGGGGAAACACAGGAGTTACAGATCACGTTAATTCTGCCATGAAGACAAGCCCATAAAAAGGAATTGGGCTGGAAGTCAAGACATCTGGGCTCGATTCCTGGCTCTTTATCAGACTTCCTGGGACCTTGGACAAATCACGTAACAATATCTCTATGCCTCGCTTCCATATTTGTACAATAGAGATAACAAGACTTCTCTCTCTCCCAGCGGTGTTAGGACAGTAAATTCATTAACATTTATGAGGTGCTCAGATACTATGGTGATGGGGGCCAGACAAGAACCTAGAGAGAATTTCGCCATGAAGTAGAATCCCTTTGTCAAGCTGTCTAATGAGCCATGAGTGCCAATCTCAGGGCAAACTGTTAAGAAACGGCACAAACCCCAAACTGGTTGTGTGCTCTATAATTAGATTTCATCCACCAAGTAACAAGTGTGAACTCTTCAAGCATTATAACAGCCTTAACATGGAGTCACAGACAGTCCCCTTGGGCACTCTGATCTATCTTGCCACCCAGGCAAACCTGTCTTGGTGATAGAGGGTCTCTTGCACCAAAAATCACAATAATGTCCAAGTTACTTCCAGTCCCAATGAACTAGTCGCGTACACTGGGTCAGTTGTACTCTAGATATCTCACCAAAGACAATGCTTGTAGCCAATCCTGTAATAAACTAAGTAAAGATTTATTAACTAGGAAAAAGAAATGAGAGTTATTTACAAGGTTAAAGCAGGTAAACATACACGCACAACTGAGTTACAGTCTTAGCTTTCAAAAGGTAATAGAAGCTGCTGTGGTATGCAAGCTTTCTATGTCCTTTTGAGCTAACCCAAGCTAAGCAGATTGGGGATCCCTTGCTTATGCTTGGAAATATTGCCCTCACCAAATTCCGCAAGCAGCATAGAGTTACAGTTTCTTCTGGTCAGGGATTTTTATTACCTTCCCCCAGAGTTCAAACTGATGAAACAAGTGTCCGTGCCTGTCTCCTCTTCACGGATGTGTGTGGAAGGGAGGGGAAGGCAATCAACAAAGTCTTTCTGTCCTTTGATGTTTCACAGTGGCTCATTTGGTTTCA
The DNA here is from genome assembly GCF_002925995.2 of Terrapene triunguis. Classification (NCBI taxonomy): domain Eukaryota; kingdom Metazoa; phylum Chordata; order Testudines; family Emydidae; genus Terrapene; species Terrapene triunguis. The sequence continues at coordinate 5,928,576 of NW_020664446.1, read as the reverse complement.
TTGGGTCTTCTTGTGTGCCTGCCCAGCACTTTACATTAATTAATGGTTCTTTCCTGTTTGGTGAGCTACACAATTACAGAGGTTTACAATGCAAACCCTCAGTATAACCTTATACCATGGGCTACAGCTGCTATAAGTGACATCGATACATGCAGCATCTTACAAGCATTTAATCATGTCTAAACATTGAACACATTCTTATCAACTTAACATTAGTTTTAACAATGCTAACACACAGGTGAGTCAGACTGGTTTCCAGTTATGCATTTGTCAGTGTTCACTGAGACCACTGGGCAAGAGCTCACACCTGGTCTACCAGCATCACACCCCTCTCAATCTAGTTTTTAAACTGAGCTATTATTAGTTTCCTCCATTTATGTCCCTCTGAAATTACAGATGATGGTGAGAGCCAAAATTATCTGGACCATGCAAACACAAATATAAGATGCCAGGTGTAGGAATGTGTTGCTCCCTAATCATAAGCCTTGAAGAACGGCAAACTGTTCCCTTGGAATTGAGGCGGGAGTGACCTTGTTCTAGCGCCTATGTTTGGAAAACATATTGGCTAGCCTGATAGTACCTTTGCAGCTGGCTGTTCACGCGCTCTATAGATGAGTTTGCTATCTTGTATAATTGCACACTGCGTGTATCCTGCCTGCCTTCTGAATGGGCAAAGATGTAACCACTAAGAAGAGTTGTAAACAAAGTAAGGAGAGAAATAAAAACCCCAGGAAAAGTTTTCCTGGGAGGCTTTTGGCTTGAGGCTTTAGAAGCTACGTACCACAGACCTGGCGTTCTGTTTCCTTTCCTGCGTCGTCACCACTGCAGCCAGGTGCAAACATGGTGGGATTCTTGAACTTGATTCAAGATGTTTTATTTCATTTAAGGTGTTCTTATTTGTGTCCTCTTGTAACAATGCTGGTTTGGCTCCGTTGACATTAATAGTTTATAGTCAGGTGGCAGAATCAGCTATTTCAACTAGCTTAAAAGAGACATTTAGGACCGTGATCTCCATGTGTGTGTGCACGCGATGGTTGGTGACTAGAATAGAAATATTTGCTTAGTGACTTATTTGAGGTCACAGCTCTAAGGCAATAATTTAATGTGTACTTTAAATTGTAGTGACATAAAAGCGATAAGCCATTATTCAGTGTGGGAAGGATTTATGGGCCTCTGCAGAGATATAAAGATGCAGTAAAATCTCATCATAACATCACCCAGGAGATTGTAAACTCTTTGGGGCAGGGACTATGACTTTATGTCTTTTGTGTAAAGGGCATATCACCCCTTTGGGTGTGATAAAATAAATAAGGATAAGAAGAAGAAATAACAGAAAATGGAGGGATATGTTTTTATGTCTTCTTTTACACCTTTGCATTGTAGGAAAGAAAATCACTAGGTGGCGCTGTACTACCACAATGATGTGATGGCTACCATCGTAATAGTAATTAATAATACTCAGCCCTTACAGCCTTTTACATTTCCAGAGCATATTACAAAAATTAATTAATCAATATTTAAGATATATAATAGTCTAATTAATATGCAAGTGTGATTGAGGTTCCATATTCTACTGTCTTTACTCTTACAAATAGATTGACAGGGAATTAACAGGATGATTTATGTGAGTTAAAAGAGCAGGATTTGGCCTGAAATTTACTAAGACTACAAATCAAAACCTGGCACTGAAAATTCCCCTGGGATGTGGAAATCCAGCTGTGTTCCATCAGCCTCATACACCATCACCAGTACTAATAAGGATTCTGTCAGTAGAATTTGACTGAAATTGGTTTATTCATAGATTCCAAGGCCAGAAAGGACCATTGTGATCATCTAGCCTGACTTCCTGTATAACACAGGCCAGAGAACTTCCCCCAAAATAATTCGTAGAGTAGATCTTTTAGAAAAACATCCAGTAAATCCACCATGATCTTTGGTAAATTGTTCTGATGGTTAGTCACCCTCACTATGAAATATTTACACCTTATTTACAGTTTGAATTTGTCTAGCTTCAGCTTCCAAACAATGGATTGTATTATAAATTTCTCTTCTAGATTGTAGATCTCATTATTAAATATCTGTTCCCCATGTGGATACTTATAGACTGTGATCAAGCCACCCCTTAACCTTCTCTGCACAGGGCAGAATAGAATCCTGCTGGCTCTCCCATAATTGTGTCAGTTTTGCAGTGCTAAAAGGAGCAGAATGTTGTCAGTAAAAGTAAATCTGATTTGTGTCTAGTCATTGGTAAATGTGGGTTCTTTGATTGGCTTGATTATTTGTAGACATGGCAGAATTTTATTTTTATTCTTGTTATTATTTTGACGGATAAAATCAATGTTCATTGTGAAGAATGTTTTGAATTTTGATCTATTTAAATTTTAGCATCTGTGGGAAATTATGCAGGTGTCAGACAATAACTTAATGACACTGAGATTCAAAAAGTTAAAGTTTATAACTGTTCAACTGTTAACATCACATGTCAAAATACACAAAGTAAATATCTTTAAATCAAACTCTAATAAGTTCCCAAGCAGCAATTTTCTTACTGTGTCTATTTGTAAATTTTGATTATTATTGATGGAAATGTTTTTTCATCCATTTATCAGTGTACAGTGATATCAACATTTACTGACATTTACCAATTAAAATCTAGTCTTACTGAGCCTAATTATCTATGATATATTTCTTGTTGTGTTTGATTTTTTTATGTCAATTCTATTTGTTATTCCCAAATTAAATGGTGATATGAGCACTTGTCCATTAGAAATTGGACCGAACCTTCCTACTCACTGCACACAAGACACAGAACAGATATCAAATAACAACCTTTGATCACTTTTGTCTTGGATTGGAATTGAGCCAGTAACCTAGAGATGAGAAGAGATACCATATCCCATTACCATTTTCATACAGTCAAATCACAAACTAGCTAGTAGATCTGCCAGTCAGTGTCCCTCTTATAATAAAAATTCCCCAATAAAGGTTTTGGTGAGCTAGTAGCGAAGTGCTATTCTAAGCTACGTATATAATTATCTTTTTTTTTAAGCCATTTAAATAACTATGAAAATCATGTCCTAAGGTTAAATCTACAATCTTGACGCCAAACTTAACCTATCATTTATTAGCATCCCCCCAACAGACAGCAAGATTCTGCCTGTGGAGCAACAAAGCATCCTTGACATTGTCCCTGTAGCAGTGCTAGCCTCTGAGATTTCCCTTCCTTTGTTCCATTTGTACCTAGGGCCAGAACTTCAAAACTCTTTGTCACAAATCCGATCAAGCGCCCCCTTCTTGGCCACTCACCAGATTGCTGTGAGGGAAATCTCATGTTAACATGCAGACACCTGCTTTACTTTATTTTTCGCTGTATTCCAGTATCTTGATTAGCTCATCAAGCCACCCATTTTGATTCCCCCTACGTCCTCCTGTCACTGCTTTTGTTCCCTGGTTGGTCTCCCAGTTCAAGAACATTTGGGGGTATCTAAGATGAGTTGGTTTCAATTATTTCTAGTTTTACCAGGCTCGGACCAATGAAAATAATTTGCCCCCACTTCTCCCCATAGCGCCCCTTCTCTACCAGCAGCAGGAAACATTGCCATAGGCTCTGACTTCCATGCATCATTTACTCCTTTGCCTCATAACTCACTCCCACCAAATCCTTTGGTAGCTGTAAGTTAGCCTGACATGTTTCACTGCTTGACACTTGAGTCTCCTGGGGGGCCCTATAAAAAATAACCCTCCTCTTTTAATACCCAAGGAAGGGCATAGAACTGCAAAGTTCTAAGATGATTAGAAGGTCAGGTGTGAGGGGGAAGATGAGGACACCATATGGCCAGCTTGAAGCCAGAAGGTGACTCTCTCTCTGCAGGTTGCTTTGCCTGTAGTTGTGAAAGATTCACTGGTTGATGGAACTCCCCTTGTCATTCCCCCCTTCTCCTTGTGCTGCTGTCTTCTGAACAACTCATTGCTGAGTGGAAGCCAGAGGAACAGTGAGTGATGCAACAAAGGAGATTGTGATACTAGAGGTAAGTGGGTGATGCATGATGCTTGGGGGGCACACATACATGGGGCAAAGGCATAGGATATTTGACGTGCCCTTTCAGGTCACTCTGGGTTGCTGCTGTGAAAATGCCATCCTGCCGCACCCTGTTCTGTCCTTTCCCAGCCAGATGCATTATAGCATTCAGGACTCAGCGAGGCCTGGATCTAGCAGGATTATCGCTCCTGCGTGCTTTGTTGTTAATCTGAATCCCTGTTTGTGCACCAGAAAGGCAACCATATGTTTCATTCTCTTTGTGAGTCAGATAGCTAGGGGGCAACCACAGGATCTATTCCACTGACACATGGCCTGACATTTGACTTCCCTATTGTGTCCCTATTTTCTGTTTTCAAAGCCTGTGTAATTATTTAGATGTGCTTTTGTTGTTGTTTGTTTTGTTCGGAATTGCTTACAGAAACATAGTGCAATGTTCATTTTACAAAGGATTAGAAGCAGTGGTGGGCATAATAAAAAGGAATCCCTCCACCTTCTAAGGTGATTGAAAGCAAATGGAAAACCGGTCCAACATTCCAATCCTGGGGCAGATTCTGCTACCCTTACTCCATTATTATTGCTTGTATTGCAGTAGCATCTAGGCACCCCCGTCAGGGACTAGGACGCCGTTGTGCTAGGTGCTGCAGTCCTATTGACTTCAGCAGGGCTGTTCACAGAGTAGGCTACTATCCTCGTGAGTAAGGGTGGCGGAATTTGGTCCTTTGTGAAATTAAATTATGCTAAATTGCATAAAAAGACAGATCCAAATAAATTAAATACTTTCCTAATATGACTTTCCCCTAGAAAACCTCTTCCACCACAATGGGCAGAGATGGAGGATCATGAATGAGATGGAAGGTGGGTCCAAGTGATAATCTACTGCACTGTTGGTCTTGCTCTGAAAAAGTTTGAGAGCTAATATGTTGTTAGATTAATATGATTTTATTCTTAACAGAATTTTGCAGATGCCTTTAATTCATAATTACTGTAACTTGTATTGATTCTTTTATTTACAGAGAGAGCGAGAGGGCATAATCTCCATGTCCTCCACTGCTCTGTACTGGATAGAATCAGAACTGATCAACTGCTTGTCATAGGCTCCATGCTACTGACAGCTAATGATAGGTGATAGATATCAGTGTTTGTGGAGCAGGACGATCTGGGTCCTATCTCTGCTGTTGCCATGAAGTTCCCAGTAGCTCCAGTGTGCAGCATGGTGACAACTATAGAGCCCTAAGTGAGCACTGATTTGTTGCAATATTTGATTTTAGTACTGGTGAAGGATGCTGCAAGCTGCCCAAATTAAAAAACATAGTAAGAGGACACAAAAAGTGCCACCGTTGCTAAACAACAAAGTAAATAAGCAGTTAGAGGCAAAAAGGCATCCTTTAAAAAGTAGAAGATAAATCCTATTGTGGAAAATAGAAAAGAGCATAAACTCTGGCAAGTGAAGTGTAAATATATAATTAAGAAGGCCAAAAAAGAATTTGAAGAACAGCTAGCTAAAGACTCAAAAAGTAACAGCAAAAAAATTTTTAAGTACATCATAAGCAGGAAGCCTGCTAAACAACCAGTGGGCCACTAGACAATCGAGATTCTAAAGGAGCACTCAAGGGGGATAAGGCCATTGCGGAGAAACTAAATGAATGCTCTGCATCGGTCTTCATGGCTGAGGATGTGAGGGAGATTCTCCATCCTGAGCCATTCTTCTTAGGTGACAAATCTGAGCGACTGTCCCAGGTTGAGGTGTCATTAGAGGAGGTTTTGGAACAGATTAATAAATTAAACAGTAATAAGTCACCAGGACCAGATGGTATTCACCCAAGAGTTCTGAAGAAATTAAAATGTGAAATTGCAAAACTACTAACTGTGGTATGTAACCTATCATTTAAATCAGCTTCTGTACCACATGACTGGAGGATAGCTAATGTGACACCAATTTTTAAAAAAGGCTCCAGAAGTGATCCCACAGTACCAGGCAAATTGACTGAAACTATAGTAAAGAACAGAATTATCAGACACATAGATGAACACGATTTGTTGGAGAAGAGTCAACATGTTTTTTGTAAAGGGAAATCATGCCTCACCAATCTACTAGAAATCTTTGAGGCGGTCAACAAGCATGTGGACAAGGGTGATCAGGTGGATATAGTGTACTTAGATTTTCAGAAAGCCTTTGACAAGGTCCCTCACCAAGGGCTTTTAACCAAAGTAAGCTGTCATGGGATAAGAGGGAAGGTCCTCTTGTGGATCAGAAACTGGTTAAAAGATAGGAAACAGAGGGTAGGAATAAATGGTCAGTTTTCAGAATGAAGAGAGGTAAATAGTGGTGTCCCCCAGGAGTCTATACTGGGACCAATACTGTTTAATATACACCTCTACCTCGATATAACGCTGTCTTCAGGAGCCAAAAAATCTTACCACGTTATATTGAACTTGCTTTGATCCACTGGAGTGCACAGCCCCGCCCCGCCGGAGCACTGCTTTATCGCGTTATATCCAAATTCCTGTTATATCGGGTGGCGTTATATCGAGGTAGCGGTGTATTCATAAATGATTTGGAAAAAGGGGTAAACAGTGAGGTGGTAAAATTTGCAGATGATCTAAAGCTACTCAAGATAGTTAAGTCCAAAGCACACTGCGAAGAGTTACAAAGGGATCTCCCAAAACTGGTGACTAGACAGCAAAATGGCAGATGAAATTCAAAGTTGATAAATGCAAAGTAATGCACAATGGAAAAGATAATCCCAACTATACATAAAAATGATGGCTGTTGCCATTCAAGAAAGAGATCTTGGAGTCATTGTTGATAGTTCTCTGAAAACCAGTGCTTCTATATCCTGGGAAATTTCCCAAAATCTGGGAATTTTTGAGTAAAATGTTTGAATGAAAATTCCCAATTTCCCAAGTTGAAGCATTTTACTCACAAATTCCCAGGTTTTAGGAAATTTCCCAGGATATAGAAGCACTGTAAGAAACTTTATCTGGGAATTTTTCACCAGATTTGGGAAATTTTTAGTGCTAGGTTAGGAAAAGTTGGCATCACGATATAGAAGCACTGCTGAAAACATCCACTCAATGTGCAGCGGCAGTCAAAAAAGCTTATAGAATGTTGGGAATCATTAGGGAAGGGATAGATAAGTCAGAAAATATCATGTTGCCTTTATATAAATCCATGGTACGCCCACATCTTGAATACTGTGTGCAGATGTGGTCACCCCATCTCAAAAAAGATATATTGGAATTGGAAAAGGTACAGAAAAGGGCAACATAAATGATTAGGGGGATGGAACAGGTTCCATATGAAGAGAGATTAATAAGACTGGGAAAAGACACAACTAAGGAGGGATATGATAGAGATCTATAAAATCATGACTGGGTGTGGAGAAAGTAAATAAGGAAGTGTTATTTACTTCTTCTCCTAACACAAGAACTAGGGGTCACCAAATGAAATTAATAGGCAGCAGGTTTACAACAAACAAAAGGAAGTATTTCTTCACACAATGCAAGTCAACCTGTGGAACTCTTTGCCAGCAGATGTTGTGAAGGCCAAGACTATAACAGGGTTCAAAAAAGAACTAGATAAATTCATGGAGGATAGGTCCATCAATGGCTATTAGCCAGGATGGGCAGGGATGGTGTCCCTAGCCTCTGTTTCCCAGAAGCAGGAAATGGGTGACAGGGAATGGATCACTTGATGATTACCTGTTCTGTTCATTCCCTCTGAAGCACCTGGCATTGGCCACTGTCGGAAGGATACTGGGCTAATTGGACATTTGATCTGTATGGCTGTTCTTATGTTCTCGTCAGAGAAGAACTGTCATTTTTCAATTGTCTCTAGGGTGACTTGTACCCCTCTGTGGCAGTATAAGAACAAATATAAAAAAGGGTCAGCTCAGAGCCAAGTAAAATAGCCATCAACTGGGTGTATGGAGATTTGGAGAAATCAGCTGAAAACTAGGAAGAAAAAGAAATGGGGAGAGAGTAACTTGCTCCTTAACAAAAGGTGACAAAAGACAATTTGACAGGACTCAGAGAAATAAAGGATGCACTAAAGCAGGCTGAATGTTGCAAAGTAGCAGTGGTAACATTACAATGTCTGTTGTTACAAATAAATAATGGTCACAGATTACCATATAATAAGAAAGGAATGTAGGAACAACACACAAGTTGCCAATAAGCCCCAACAGAGTCAGACATCCACATACACAAAGCCTGTCAGTAAGGTTAATGTGGTTACCTAATCTAACAAAAGTCGGGCAATTTAAATAACAGATTGACACTTCATCCCAAGTCAACACTTATCAAATAGAAGGCTTCAAGACAAAGGTGTCCTATCACATTTGTACTGTCTTTTTTGACATTGCATAGGTCTGGTCTCTGGTGCAATACCACATATGGGTGATAAACAAGTTTCAAACCTGGGACCATCCACACTACTGAATAGGCCGTGACCACATGAGCTGAAAAGGCAATTCTAGGAGCAGTAGTAGGCAGTTCTATGTGTAGACAAGCCCCCCGGAAAGAGTAACAGGATGCTTTGCCAGTGGGATATCGTATTACAATGCAATTATCACCACCTTGTGACAAGATGACATTGCACTGACCCCAAAGGGATTTCAGCCCGGCTTTAAATGTCCTGCTGGCCCATCAGAATCAGAAACAAGGCAACCCTGCTTGTCCCACTGAGTTCAGATGTTATGCAGCTCCAGAAAATTACATTTTTTTCTTGTGTTTCATTTGGGAGGTGATAGCTGTGTAGCTTGTGATTGTTAATTGTCAATTAGATCTTTAATTGGGAAGCAGCATTTTAACTGTGGAAGGAGCACAGGGTTGGGAGCCAACAATATTTTAATTCTAATCCCAGCTCTGCCACTGATTTCCTCTAGGTAACTGTGAACAAGTCACTTAAACTCCTGTACAGCGAGGATAATACTACTTCTCTCCCTGATAGGGGCTTGTGGAGAATTAATGAGCTGATGTTTGTGCAGCCTTTCCCCGTGGGGGGGGGGGGCTAAGCGTTAATTAGATTGTTTTATCGTCAGGTTTTAACTTTGTTTTTAGTCCTCAGCTGTTCAAACCCCACTGCCCCAGCTACAAGAGTACACATGTGAAAAGTAAAACAAATGCGCCTCCTTGCCTTTGTGGGAGGAAAAAGCCCCTCATTGCAAAGCCCTGTGCAGGACCCAGTGGGGGAAGGTTACCAATAACATTGCACGTTCCCCGCGTGTGCAGAGACGGGCCGGGGGTTGCATCGGGCCACTTCTGGATGACGGAAGTGGCTAGAATTGGGAAGCCCCTTTGGATGGAAATCTCACTTCACCACAACAAGCGGCAAGCAACAAACCCGGGAAAGTCGCTGCTTATCCCTGTAATCGTGTATTGCGCAACAGGCAGGGTTTAAGGGGGAACTTCCCTAACCCCTCCTCCCGGGAAACTCCGGATTTTGTGCTGCAGCAAAGCGGCTCGCGTTTACACGGCTCACAAAGGCATGGACCCGTCTGGAGGACACCTAGGAGCTGCCTTATGAGGCGACTCCCCCACCCCCCTTTTTCTGACCGGCCTCCTTAAGAAGGTCCCAGGAGGCAGAAAGCGGAGCCCGGTGTTTTGTTCTTATAGGGAGGGGAAAGTTTCGCAGAGTAACGCTGACATCCAGGAAATGAGTAAGACAGAAAGCGACCAAACCCGGCCCCGCTAGCGGCGAGAAAAGTGAGCATGGGGCTAGGAAGAAAGGAAGAGATCCCGGGAAGCCTTGGCCCGTCGCATCGGCCGGTGGCTCCGTGAGCCCGTGTGTGGACGCTTACAAAGGCGACTGAGAGGGGGCTGCCGTTTGCAACGGCAAAGAAGTGGCTGGCGACAAGGCGCAGTAAGTCAGGAGTCCGCTTCCCTCTCTCCGCTTCTCTAACCTCAGTGGGGGCCACGGGCACAAAAACCTGCTTTCCTGGCTGGCTGGGGGCTGCAGCTCCCAAAAGGGGGGGGTCGCTTGCCGCAGCCGCGGGGCTGGTTTTCTGCTTCACAGTGGAGGCAATCTGGAGGGAGGAGGGGTCCCTCTGATCCTCCATCTTTGGGGCTGTGAAGTGAGTTGATTTCCTTTTAACGCTTATTCCGCCCTCGAGCTCGCCTGGTCCGGGCCAGCAAACAACCCCCTTCCCAGCATCCGAGCTTCAGGGGGTGCAATCGGGCTCTAGTGGGCTAAGTGTGTGCGCGCGTAGCCCCTGCAGAGTAGGGGGGTTTGGAGCATGTGCTGTGGACAGAGAGTGAGGAAGTTGGCCGAGCTGGCTTGCTTGAAACTGTTCGTGCCCCTTGCGGGAGCAGAAGTACCACGGGTTTAAGGCCATTTAAAACGCTGATTAGGTACTGCACAAGCCCTGTCGTCAAAATCAATGTTGTTCTGTTTACTAGCGCGATCTCGAGCTGTTCTTTCACGTGGGATAACCAGGCCATCAAATGATCACTTACACTGCAATTAATCACTGGCGCATCCGTACGTTGTAACCGAAGTTTTCAACACCAGCCTGTGTTTGCATAGATTTTCCTTCCGCGTGTGTTGACATGCCTGCCTTGTGTCATTCTCCTTTAAAGGAAGGAGTGAATCACGTCCGCGGTGGGGACAGAGAATAAGAATAAGATGGGGGAGAAACTCTAGCTTAGTTGAGATTTTCTTCTTTTAAAAAAGAGCGCCAGTTTCTGCACAACATTTCTTAATCCTCAGCTACTCCATGGATGGCCTACACACTGCAAAATATTTGCTGGTGTAGTTCTGGTGGTATAGCTCTAATGGCAAACCCCCAGGGCCGGCTCTGGCTTTTTTGCTGCCCCAGGCAAAAAAGCCTCCCGCCCCCGTCCCCCGGCGGGGAGTGCGGCAGGGGAGGGCGGCGAGCCCGCCGCGGGCCCCGCTCTCCCCGGCCGGCCGGAGCGCCACGGGGAGGGCGGCGAGCCCGGCCGCGGACCCGCTCTCCCCAAGCGGCAGGAGCGCCGGGGGGAGGGCGGCGAGCCCGCCGCGGCTCTGCTCTCCTCGACGGCTGGAGCGCCAGTCGGGGAGGGCGGCGAGCCCAGTCATGGCCCCGATCTCGGGCCTGAGCGCCACCCCCCTTCCAGGTGCTGCCCCAAGCACAAGCCTGGTAGGCTGGTGCCTGGAGCCGGCCCTGCAAACCCCCTATGCAGATACAGTTTGTGCTGGCAAAAAGGTACTTTTGCCAGTACAGTTTATTAGTTTCCTGAGCAAAATAATCTATACTAGCAAAAGCACTTTTATGCCAATATGACTTGTTCACACTAGGGCTTTTGCCACTGCTGAAACTTCTTTGTTTTTGTTTTTTTAATCACATCCCTAACAACAAAAGTTTCCAGTGTAGCCTGGCCTGGGGGTCCTTTCTCCTTTGAGCCATGGGACCCAATTCTGCAAACAGTGTGTCAAGTTAAGCAGGCATGTGAGTATTCCCACCCACTGATATCACCTGGACGGACTCACAGTGCATAAAGTGAAGCACTCGTGTAAGTCTTTGCATGATCAAGGCCCCAGCATAGAAAACCTAATCATCTGCCCCTCTTCTTCTGCACCAAACATACAAGGGATCCTTAGCTTACAGATGTTGTTAGTGAATAACCAATGTGGAATGCATGTTACACAAGCTTCATCTCTGGCTTAAAATGACACATCTGCCTTGGGTTTTAATGCTAACACAGCCAAGATGAGTCTAACGTAAATGTTGACAAGTGAGGGCTGCATTTTTATAAAAATGTTACTATTTCTCTTGTATGTGTGTTTTATCTCTTCCTAAGATAGCCTGGCCGCCCGATTTGCCTCTCATACCAGTGCAAATCAGGAACAGCTCTGCTGGAAGTCACTAGTGGTAAAACCAGTGACAAAGGAGAGTCAGGACTCCAGTGGACTTTCCTACACTAGAATTGGGGCTGGAATCTTCCACTGGGTGTTGCTTCCCTGGTGATAGGAATTGTGGAAGTTCTAGTGTAAACAGGACTCTGGTATTGACTGGCATTCTTAACACTAGGCCATCTGCATTAACTCTGAGATGTGTTAGCCTGTGGTAAAAATGCTAGTGCTGTCTCTACACTAGTGCAATAAAAGTAATGCCGACAGAAACTGTCTGGAGTCTCTTCTTCAACCACTCTGTCATGACAGCTGTTTGCACTGACTTATTGAGAGCATGAAGGTAAACGCAGGACCATTGATATATCAGGAGTAGCAGCACTTTGTATGTGCAGCCCAGCCACCACAGCTTGTTTTGAATGATCTTGGGACTGTTTTAATGTCAGATGCCAGTGCAGCATTGCATTATTGCAGCTGTTACTACAGAAACACTGTCCACTGGTATGGACTCTTTGATTTAAAAATGACCGGTCCAGATTTTCTTTTTGGCTCCTTGCCATGTTTGAGAACAGCTTCTCCAATCCTTGAGTGAAAACAGGTCATGAAAACAAAAACACAACCTTCCTTAACACATGGGACTTAGTGTGTTTCATCTTCAACGCACTTAACTAGCCCTCACGATATTCCCAGGTGTGAGATAAACTCAATAACTCTGAGCATCACAGACACAGAGAGGTGAATGATTTGTCAAAGGTCAGAGAGTGAGTCAGTGTGAGCATTGGGATCAGCCACTGGGGATTCCTGGCTCCTCGTCTTGTGCTCTTGCCACTAGATCACACCTAAGTGCTTTAGTAATGCTTGTAAACAGGGATTTAATTGGGGGGGTGGGTAAGGTGGGAGAAGGAAGAAATCAGTGGTATTATTCCAAGGTGTGTTCACAAAACAAGCTCTACCCCTTTAGCAATATTCCTGTAGGTAGATCTTCCTCATATAACTGTCTCTGGACTTTCTTCCATGCTTTGAGTGGCAATGAAGTAGTTAACAATTTGACATTTTAATCTGTCATCACTAGAACTCAGAGTTAGCAATCCCTTATCATAGAATATTAGGGTTGGAAGAGACCTCGAACAAGGGCAGTTTGCACGTTCCTGAGCTGTTGTTTCAGGCTGTCTGCACACTCAGGCAGACATCACTGTGTTTTACATTTTTGATTCTTATTTTGAAGGCTCTTTTCACAGCAGTAGCATCTAGGGCATGCTGCCTCTTGTGATGCTAGTTAAATTGCAACAGAGGAAAAACTAAACACAAGAGATTTAGGCCCAGATCCTCAAAGATACTTAGGCCAGGTCTACACTCCAAACCTATGTCAGTATAACTGTGGCGCTCAGGAGTGTGAAAAATCCACACCCCCTGAGCGATATAGTTATACAGACCTAACCCCCTCTGTAGACAGCACTATGTGGATGAGAGAGCTTCTCCCATCGACATACCTACCGCCTCTCGGGGAGGTGGATTAACTATACCGATGGGAGAAGCTGTCCTGTAGGCATAGGAGTGACTTCACTTAAGCACTACAGTGGCACAACTGCACCAGTGTCTCTGCACCGCTATAGTGCTGTACGTGAAGACGAGCCCTTAGGCACCTAAGTCCTACTGATTAAAGTACCTAAATGCCTTAGAGGATCTGGGCCTTAAGACCTGGCTTTCAAAGCTGCTGAGAATTTTCAGTTCCAAACGAAGTCAACAGCAGGGGTGGATGCTCAGCAGCTCTGACAATCCGGTTCTTAATTTGGGTTTGAAAGGAAAGCTTAGATTCTGCAGCACAAGACAGCAGCTGCCATAAAGTGGGACTAGTTTGCTAAGCTGCTGTGAAACCAGCCCCTCTGTTTGTAGCTCCTGTATCCCATCCCAAAAGGACATCGCTCATGAGAGGAATGTCCATGGGGAAGAGGTGCTGGTTTAACAGGTAGGTGACCTCCACCCCATCAATACTAATACTTCCAGTGACATAGCTTCCTGTCCTGCACTCCCTACTGCTCACAACTGGCTCAGCTGAGTAGGCACTGCAGGATTTGAACCTGCATAACACATAAGGAGGAATATTTTGGGGCAAGCGGCTCATTCACAAAAACACACCCCTTAATATGGCTTATTTGGGGGGGCCAGCCTGTTGCCTTTATTATTCCAGCATTCTGCTCTCCATGTGTCCCTTTAAATCGTACAGCTTTCCCTGCTTTGGGTCACAGCTCTCCGTAGGCACCAGCACAGCACTAGAGAGCAACAGATGCGCGCGTACAGTCCCTAGACTTAAATGTCTGTAGGCTGGATGCTCTCAGGAGAGAGCCCTCGCCTCTGGCACGTCCTTCCCCTATTGGTCCAACAGAGCCTGTGGATCCATTGGCCTTCAGGAGGCTGCGTAAAAGCCATTTGCTTTGCTGAGTCCTTTGCCTCGAGAGGGTGATTTCAGGGCAGGTTTGTGTTCGCAGCTCAGGGTCTGTTCTAGTTCGTCTGGCAGTGGCTTAGCTAATTTAGTGTTGCGCCCGGAACTCTAAAATGTCTGCATCAAAAAATAAATCGCTCTCCCAGCTGTACCTCTGAGCTGGCTCTCTCTCTCTCTCTCTGCATGTTGCCCTATTCTTGGCTACCTGCCTCCCATCCTGTTTCCTCCGCTGGAGGAATGAGTGGGCAGAAGATTTGCTTACACAGCTGAGCTGGCACCTCCGGCGTTGGGCGCAGCAGCAGCATACCCACCCAAACCACACCCAGGGCGCTCTCACTCCCTACCTTCAGCTCCCTAAACTGGAATCATCACCTTCCTGCACCACCCAGCAATTAAAAGCTAAACGGGAAAGCATGGCTGCTTGGCAACCATCTCCTGGCTGTACTCTTCAAAGGGACACATGGAGAGCGCAGCCTCCAAACAAACCATTGGGGTGTGGGGGGTGGGATTTGTGCACCTGCAGCTTGCCCCAAATTGTTTTTAAGAGGCCAGGTACTGGCACAGTAGCCCACTGCAGTGCCTCTCCAGCACCTTGCAGAGGGGACATCGTCTTTGGAGCAGCTTGCTGTACCTAAATAGTCCTTCAGGCTTCAAAGGGTCGATTTTACGAGCCTCTGACTGTTGCCAGGGGTCTATGGGCTCATTGCTGTGACAATCCAGCCCTTATAGATGTGGGGCCCGATTCTTGGTGCCATGCACCTTCAGTTGTCCCTTACATCTGTGCAAATCAGGTG
>NW_020664446.1:5847663-5913465 GCF_002925995.2 Terrapene triunguis | reverse complement strand
GGTGCCATGCACCTTCAGTTGTCCCTTACATCTGTGCAAATCAGGTGTAAAATGCGTCCAGGCCAGAAATGCTGATCTGGCAGCCCGTTGCACCTTGTGCAAGGGTGTGAAGAATCCGGCCTAATGAGGCCTCTTCTCAGTTAATGAGGAAGTGCCCCGCTTTCAAAAACTGCTGACTTTGCACATGACCTGTCAATGGGCATTGGGGACCAAAGAAGTAGGGGAGCTTTGGCCCAGATCCGCAAAGATACTGAGGCCTTTATGTCCAAGTTTTGGCTCTGCTGCAATCCACGGGACTCCTGCCAAACCTGGTAGGTCCCTAAATTTACTCCGCACCTAGATTTTCAAGTTCCCTACATGCCTGTGGTTCTGCTTCTGGGTGTGTACATTGCTGCTTTCCTCTGGGCGTCTATCTCCCACCCCAGCCCCATAGCAGTTAACGAACCAGGGGAAGATAGGCATGGCATTTGGCTGCCTAAATTGTGCTGAGCCAGACCCAGTAGGTGTGCTCAGAGGGGAGTAGGTCCCATTCAGTGCAAAATCATTCTCTCTCTGGCCCAGTGTGGATAAATACTTAACTAGTCATTGAGCTACAGAGAGATGCTGTAGACCAGTGGTCTGGACATCCACCTGGGAGTTGGGAGACCCTCAGTCCAGTTCCCTTGCTCCAAATCACTCTTTCACTCTTTAGCCACACTGGAACCGCTTCCACAGGAGAGGGTGAGGGAGCCCCACATCAGAATAGCCCAGTCATGGGAGCACTCCCCTGAGAGGTGTAGGAGAACTCCTCTTTAAATCTTTCTCCCCCTCTGGTAGACAGGGGGGAGTTGAACCTGGGTCGCCTACATCCCAGCTAAGTGCTCCAACTACTGGGATAGGAGTTATAAGCCAGCCCCCTCGCCACCCCCCGACTGTTTTGTATGGGGTGAGGCAGTCCACTAACTCGTTCCTGCAAGAAACACCTGAGGCATCTAAGCCATCGGACTCCACGCAGCTGGTTCCCGTGCATGGATCCAGAAGCAGAGAGAGGCACCTCCCTGAAGCCAGGAGTTAGGCACCTGTCTGAAGAGAGGGTCCGAGCTTAGGACACACCCCTCTCCTCCGTATCTCCCAGTGGCTAGTGTAGGCAGCTCCCTGCCTAGCGTGCTGGCTTTTGTGGATCTCGGTCGGAGGTGCCTCTCTCTCTCCCCATTTGCTGCATAGGGAGCCAAGGCGCCCAGCTCAGGCTTTGTGGATCCCTGTGTTGTTCCTGTGCTTTCCCCCCTGCCCCCCCAGATACCTAAAAGTTGACGCCATGATGCTCAGCACTGCCCCATCGACTCCCTTCATGACCCCCATCCCTAGCGATCGTTGTCGAATAGTAAAGAGAGGCTCTTCACTCTCGCACTCCTGTGCTTTCTCATTGGGATCCGGTGCCCGGCAGGCTCTTCTAAATTCATGTCTCTCCTCCTTACCGTCTCCCCCTGCAGTTACTGCCAGATTAAAGTGAGGGTGACCCCTGTAACTACAGAAAAGAAGGGGACACGGTGATCTAATATTTAGCCCTTGAAGGGCCTGATCCAAGGCCCATAGGAGGGCTCCCGTTGACTGACTTAGGCTTTGGATCGCAAGACCTCCTAGCCTGAGCACAGTGCTTATTATCTGGTTTGAGAAATAGCTATGCCACTGCCTTCCCCTCCCCCGGTGCCCGGCACAGAATGGAACAGCTGAGCACTGTTTGAATGACCCATATTTAACTAATGGACATGGCCAATCACCTGTCTACATCATTTCTCTGAAGTGTAACTTCCTAAGTCTCTGACGTCAAAAAAGTCCAGCCAGAGCATCCCTCTCTTCCTCCCTATAAAAGATCATGGTGGATCCTTTCCTGCGTTGTTGCTCAGTATCCATTCATGCTTTCTGCTCCCCTTACCTCTGATCTCTACCTTCTCCTGCTACTTGCTGAAATCAACCAATCCCCCCTACTAAGCTTTTCTAGCTCGTGCCTTTGGTGAAACAACTAGCATGCACTGGCAATGGTATAAAATCATCCACCCCTCTTAGACCTCTGTCTCTCTGGGTGCTAATTTGGCCCTATTCATAAGCATTAAACTTCTTTAAAAGTAGGGGATGATCAATGAGAAAGGAGTCTGCCGAGGGATTTCCCTCACCTGCATGTGCGTTTGTGACCGCAACAAACCTGTGATCGGATTTGGGTGGCCAGTCAAAGGAGCTGGGATTTTCCCACTGCTGTGGACTTCCCTTCAAAGCTGATTATAACTGGTCACTATAGGTCCAGAGCCACAACGGTATTTCCTAACTTCCATTGAATACCTCTGTGGCTCTGGACCTGTGGATCGTGTGCTGCGCGACTCTTTGTAACAATCTGTGCCCTGACTAATTTCCAGCTATGGTAACTGCATTGTGCCTATCTAACTTCCCCCTCTTAACTTGCAGTTCTTCTTCTTCAGTTCTCTTTATATTATGCAGAGTTCCATGCCATAGCTAGCTGCATTTCTGGGGGCAGCAAGGTGGGGGGGAGGAGAGGGAAATGTCTCTTCTCTACAGCATAGAGGTAATAATATGAAGTTTAGTGAATGTATGTAAAGCACCTTGAGATCTTAAGCTGGTAAGTGCTTCAGGCAAAGTATTAGTTTCCAGAGGTGATCTGGAAATAAAAAAATGCTGCTTCCACAGGGATGGTGGGGGAGGGATAGCTCAATGGTTTGAGCATTGGCCTGCTAAACCCAGGGTTGTGAGTTCAATCCGGGGGGGGCATTTAGGGATCTGGAGCAAAAATGTGTCTGGGGATTGGTCCTGCTTTGAGCAGGGGGTTGGACTAGATGACCTCCTGAGGTCCCTTCCAACCCTGACATTCTATAATGATACTAGAAGGGCTTTCACTTTGGAGCTGTCACACTTGTCAGTAAGTAAATCTCCTTTAAAATACTAATGAGCAATGCTGTAGGAAAAACATTATGGGTTGCTTTTTTGGTAATGATGTTTTGTTATTTTTAAATGGAAATCTGGACTCTTGGGTTGTCTGCTAATACCACCAGGAGATGAACTGAATCAGCAAAACCCACCTGGAAAAGCAATAACAAGATGATTTTATATAGGACCTTAATTTGGAAACGGTCTTGGCTTGTGTGTGCAGAAAAGGGGAAGTTGTTAATGTTTGGCACTCAGTCTGGAATTACTCTTGGCTGGCTGCTGATACCATGTTGTCTCATGTGGTTTTTTGGATCCAGTCTTGTGAGAGGGGGGTCCCCCCTCCCGGTCTTTGGTTGGAATGGCTGTTCTGATGCCAGCAAAGCAGTTTTCCAAAAGCATTCCTGGGCACACTCTTCCCATCTGCCAAGATCAAAGCTCTGAGAGTTAGCGCACTTGCCTTCTTGCCTGTAGCCGCTTCCTGCACATAAATGGGCTCTCCCGTTTTTCATTATTACCCCTTTTTGGAGGTCACTTTTCTGGTTGAGCCAGCACATTACTCATATCAATGAGATTTTTACCTGGGGCAAAGATGCTCTTTCAATATATGCAGTGAGAGAACATTTTGTGCACCGCATTGCCACATGCACAGCTTGGAAAAAATCCACTCCCCTTTGGTGAGTGGAACGCTTGCCTTAGGGAGAACAAGAGCCAAAGACACCTGTTTCTGCAGAATTTTAGCTCTTTTAAAATGCATTTTCTAGCCCATGTGATTGTGATGATCACGTTGCAAAGGCAAATGAAGCGTAGCCTTCCTGAGCCTGCAAGAATAGGGTTAGGGTTCCTTTACCCAAGCAGAAACAGGGAGTGGTCAAGCCCTACATTTTCAGGTAAGCTAGCTCTGTAGTTAACTACCTCCTGCCCTGAATTGCACCAAGGAATGGTGGTGCTTCTAGCCTAAAATATTTGATACATCGCTTCAGACAAGCAATGAAAATTAAATCCCAAAGGGCCAGACCCACCCTGACTCCCACTGAGCAGTTAACTCACTTGTGTAGTCCCACTGAATTCATCAGGACCATGGCTTAGGTGAGTAACTGCTTAGCAGTGGGGAATGAGATTTCACAGACTGGCCCATAGAGACTAAAGAAGTTATCATTGTAAAGAGTAAATTAGTAAAGACCCACTGGTCCATTATGAGAAGGAAATAGAACATAGATGCTGTGTGAATATGTTGGAATGTAGACGAAATTGGATGATATTCTCTCTTGAGAAACAGCGGTCATGTAAAGAATGTGATTTATAGACCTGAGGGACAGAATTAAGGGTACTTGGGCGATCTTAAATTGGCATTATTGCCTACCTTGAGTGCTAACTTGTGCAACTTAATGTTCTTAATATAGCTTTTTCTATGGAGGGATGTGTGTAGACATACATACACATTAAGGGTAAAAAAATTTCAAAAGTAGACTTTGGCCATTTTGAAATTTTATCCGTCTAACACAAGGCATCACTGAAATGCAGCCACTTCTGGAGTTGCAGACTGGCGTGGGAAGGGAAGAATTTGACCTCGGTCCTTGCATGAATAGCTGTGAGCTCTATATATCTAGGGCACATGGGATCAATCAGCTGATCTTTAGCTGGTGTAAGAAGGCAATGATGTTATGTGTATTTACATCAGCTGAAAATTCATCCCTCTCTCTTTTAAGGCCTTCTGTAAAAGACCCTTGCATAATAAACCTGCCTGGTACTAAAGCAACGTCAGAAGGTTTTACCAGGATTTTAACCTGGGAGTCCGGTATGTGCAGCCTGATGGTTAAAGCGCTAAAGCCAGGCTTCTGTTTGATGCTGGAGTTAAAAGAGTTCTAAAGACACTCTCTACTGAGGTTGGCTGACCTGCATTCCAGCTTCTTATTGATAAGCTGCTGTTTCAGACACTCAGAAGTTGGTGGTTGTGGTGTCTAACTCAGAAGCAGCTACTGGAGAAAATGTAAAATACTAGGGACTTGATTGGAATCATACAGACCTTTGGAATGTGGATTTCTGGCTCAGTCCTGCATGCACTCCTAGTCCTGGAAACTGTTGAATTCTGGTCTCCCACCTGGAGTGGTAGCTTTTACTCTGTACTCTTAAACCGAGCTCAGAGGCAGCCCTGGCAATGTGGATTTTGGGCTCACTAGCGAGGACCCTGAAGTAATGACGCATCATTCCCATGGTGCTGTAAATTAGCCTTTAAACTACAGCGGGGGCGTATCCTTGGGCTTCTGAACAAAGCCCTCCTTTCATGCACTCCTATTTATAAAGGAAGCGAGTGTTCATATTCACCACAGACATGTCCCTAACAAGAAACACGTGGCCTAATAACCCAAATGCTAGCACGCCCTTGTATTCAGTGTTTTCACCATGGCAATGCGTGTCACATCTCTTCTCTCCTGCGAACGATTCCTTGCAGGCTGTGTTTCCCTTCCCCTGCCATGAGACTACCCTGCATGCCGGATATCAGCTGTTGCTGCCTACAGGGTGGAGTAGGGCAGAAGAGGGAGATCAGGGGAGAAATGTCCTTAATGGGTCCCAATGTGGACATCCAGCTGGAGACGGGGAGCATGTGTGCAATGGCATTGCCCTTTCCATGCAGCTACTGTTACGGGGCCAGCCAATAAAACAGCAGGGGGTTGCTGTAACTTGCTACCATCTGTGCTGATGAAAGATTGCATGAGGTGAGGATGACTGACTGGCTGTTGTGATCACGTCTGTCCAATTCAGTGAACTAAAGGGGGAGCTGTCCAGGCCAGTGGGTCAAAAGTTTTTGGCCTAATTGTAAAAGTTCCAATTGTTCTAGATCAACAGCACGAATTTATGTGACTTAAAAAGCCAAGCCAAGAGGTTCTCTGGCAGTGACGCTACAACAACAGAATACGTTGTTGGGATGGGTGGGAGCGGCACACGACTTCCTGCCCCACCGTCTGTGTTTGTCGCGTAGAGGTTGTAGACACGCAGCACAGTGAAATGCTATAAAAATCATCCTGAGCGCTTTCTGGGGAGCTGAGGCTTCTTGCAACGTGTGTCTCTGCTAGCCTGCTCCGTTCCGGTTAGCAGGCCACAGTCGAAAAACCAGCAACTCAACAGTGGTTAAACAGCTGGTGTGCTAAGACCACTGCCTGTTACACTGACTAATATTGTGTCCTTGTACTCTCCCATCTGTCTTGATCCACCTATGGCAGAGGTGGGCAAACTTTTTGGTCCGAGGACCACATCTGGGTGGGAAATTGTTTGCAGGGCAGGGGGTTGGGGTGCGGGAGGGAGTGCAGGGTGTGGGAGGGGGTGTGGTGTGCAGGAATGGGCTCAGGGCAAGGGATTGGGGCAGAGGAGGGGTGTGGGGTGCATGAGGGGGCTCAGGGAAGGGGGTTGGGGTGCAGGAGGGGTGCAGACTGAAGGAGGGGGCTCAGGGCAGGGGATTGGGGTGCAGGCGGAGTGCGGCAGGGGGCTTGGGTGGAGGAGGGGTGTGTGGTGCAGGCAGGGGGCTCAGGGCAGGGTGTTGGGGGGTGGGGTGCAGGAGGGGTTCGGGCTCCAGGGTGGCAGTGGCGCACACCAGGGCCAGGGCAGGCACCCTGCATGCCTGCCCTGGCCCCACGCCGCACCGCTCCGGGAAGCGGCCGGAACCACGTCCCTGCGCGGCCCCTGGAGGAGGGGGGCACCGGGCTCCACGCACTGCCCTTGCCACGCCTCCAGGAACCGCCCCCGAAGCTCCCATTGGCCATGGTTCCCCGTTCCCGGCCAATGGGAGCTGCGGGGGGCGGTGCCTGGAGAGAAGGGCAAGGCACGGAGCCCTCTGCCCCCTCCCGCCCCTGGGCTGCAGGGACATGGTGCTGACCGCTTCTGAGAGCGGTGCGGGGCCCGCGGGACCACAGGGGGTGCGGGCTGGATCTGGCCTGCGGGCCGTAGTTTGCCCACCCCTGACCTATGGTCTCTGGTCTTATACTTGGATTGTAAACTCTTTGGGGCAGGGACTGCCTTTTCCTTCTGTCTGTACAGTGCCTAGCATAATAAGGTCTTGGTCCTTGACTAGGGCTCCTGGGAGCTACTTCTGTACAAATAATTAATACTTGCACAGGCGGGCATAGTGGCACTTCCGCTGGTGCAAATGGTGCCTAGATGCCATGGTGAGTTGGAAATACCTCGATAGATTGCGCATGTGATGGTGAGATTGTGTATTGGATCGAAAATCCAACAGGTAGCACGGTTCTCTGGGGTTTGGCCACGTGCTCCTGAGTGAGTGGTGTTCTCTGCTTGAGTCAAAAGAAATCAGCTGTCTCATCTATGGGTTTTATTCTTGTAATGGAAGCTATTAAAATGTATGTATCTATAGATAAAATACTGGGACTGTTCTCTTTTGAAAGGGTGACTTCCTGGAGCTGCCTGGGATCTGTTAGAGCAAATAGCAGAGCCGGATTAGCGTCTGAGTCAGTCTGTTTAGGGGAAGGAGGGGCTGCCTTGTCCTGCATCCAGGATGAACATCAACATTTCCATGAAAATATCGGATTGTGCTACTGGGGGAGAAAAACATCACTTCCGAACTGTCTAGAGCAGGCCGCTGGGCAGGACGCCCAACTCTGGCCGTGCGACTGACCCCTTTGGCACTCGGAGTCTGCCCCAGGCAGGATGTTCATAGACCTCCTGAAGGCAACAGGGCTGTCAATCAAATGGCAAAACAATAGTTACCAGGCAAGTATCCTTGGCAGACAAAGTTATCCCATGGCTGAGCATCTAATTGGGGGTGGGGTTTCCAAGGCAAAGTTCTGGCCTCCTGTGGGGGGGAGGGAGGGGTGTTGAGAAGGGGTCGTCTTTTTCTCTCCTTTCTCCCCCTTAAATATTGTGCTGGGGGGAGTGTTGGAATAAGAGGGGTGGGCCTGGAGACAAGAAAGATGGTCCAGGGATTAGGAGATTAGTGTGGCACTCAGAAGACTGGTTCAATTCCCTGCTCTGCCATAGTCTTCCTGTGTGACCTTGGACAAGTCACTTAGCCTCTCTGTGCATCAATTCCCCATCTGTGCAATGGGGATAACTCTCAGGGGTATTGTGAAGCAATCAGTGTATTTATTCTCATAGTCTTTAGATACAACAGTAATGGGGGCCTTATAAGTACACCTGTAACCCGATATAACACAAATTCGGATATAACACGGTAAAGCAGTGGTCTGGGGGGGCAGGGCTGCACTCTCCGACAGATCAAAGCAAGTTCGATATAACGCGGTTTCACCTATAACCCGGTAAGATTTTTTTGGCTGCCAAGGACAGCGTTATATCAGGGTAGAGGTGTACCAAAGATCTGGATAGATAGGGCAGGGATGATTTTTATGAAATATTTATTATTATTATAATTTATTTATTTATTTATTTATTTTTTAAGAAAATCTTGACCCTACAGTGATCCAGCTACTAGTGTTTCTTTTCTTGCTTGGTTGTGGTGGGTTTATTTTTGAGATGTTAAAAATCAGAACTACTGAACCAGGGCAGTAGCTGACTACTGAGCAGCAGAGGTGCACAAGTGAATATCTGAGGGCAGGCGTAGGCCTTCAGCTTCATGTTTCGCGAGGCAGTGCATCATGGAAGGAGGCACTGAGCAAGGGACTGGATAAAAAGCATTCTTGGGATCTATTTCTGGCTGCGCTACTGACCTGCTGTGTCCCCTCTGGCAAGTCCATTTATCATTCTGGTCATTTGCTTCCCCAGCTGTGAAATGGGGGTGACAGGATTCTGCAAAGAGTGGGTGAGATTTAATATTCGTGAAGCGGGGTGGAAGTTCTGATGGTTGTAGTGATGTTAATTTTAGCAGGTGTAATACAAATTCTGTGTTAAATGGACTCAGAGTTGACTGGTCTCTTAAAACTAACCTACCATGAAAGTTGTCCCATGCAGCAGGGCTTAACTTGAGGCTTTCCAAAGTATCTTGTTTTAAGAATAGCCATCCAATGGGCACTGGATGTCTCTGCCTGGCACCGGTAGTGGGATATAGAGCTCTTCTCTGGGTCACCAGTATAGCTCAGTGGTGCCTCTTCGGCAATCTATGCGAAAAGAGCTGGCAAGTGATAGCTGGGCCAGTTCCCAGTGCACAGAAGTCCACATCACAGACCAATGGCACTAATTGGTCCTTCTTCATTGGCAGCCTTGTTAGAGAAGCCAAAGACTGAGTGGGCCATGGAGATAGATCCCTTCCACTCCCTCCCCTGCCACCACCCATGATGTATTTGTTCTGTGGATAAAGAGAAGGATGGGGAGGATTGTGCTGGGAACTGAAATCCGGCAACTTTCTCCAGCGCTAAATGAACATAATGTGAGCAAAAGCAAACCGGAGCACATGCATTAGCTGTAGTATCCCCTCTTCTATCAAGTGCTAGTAGCCGACAGGACTGGTGTACAGCATGCTTCCCAGGAGAGTTCCTTCCCAGGAGCCACAAGAACTGCACAAACTATCGCCGGTTTAACCAAGAGTTCCTCACAGCATGTTATCCCTTTCCCAGGTCATCAGCCCTGTTTATTCTCTGCTTTGGCAGTATTCAGGATGGCAGTGCCTATGTTGCTGTGTAAGTACCAGCTGGTAGCAGAGTGGGAAGTCCTCCCAGATCTCCATTGCTCAGTACAATTCTGGCACTTCTCACTTCAGCACTGGCGGAACCATCAGTGATGGAGGTTTTATCACCCTGAGTGATAGAAACTAGATAAACATCCCCCCTTCCCCCACCCAGGGTCTGTGCTAGGAGCTACCCTCAAGCAAACCGGAACGCACTACACAGGTGCTGCTGCTTTGTTATAACTGACGCACTTCGCCAGCTGACAAGCATGGATAGGGTGGGAATGCATTTATAAATATTAGAGTTCTCAGTGCGTTTCAGCATTTGGGTTTTGGCGGTTGTATCTAATCTATCCCAGGCCAAAAGAGCAGCCGCACCCTCCCCCAGAGCACAGTACAGCGCCAGCGTGACCTGCCATGGCACTACCCCGCCTCATGAAATGGAGAGTCTCTTTTGACGAACCTTGAGGCTTGTCTCACCCCGCTTTTGATGTGCAGCAGCTTCTGTGAGACGCCAACTTGGGACCTGGTTCTGCAAGCTGACTCCAGTCTGATAATGATACTCGGAGCTTGGAAGAATGTACCAGGCATTTACTAGGCGGGGGACTTAAACCTACCAGCTCCGAGGTGGAGACAAAAGAGGGGAGGTTCCAACAGGAAAGCCCAACGGTGACACCCTTGGAAGAAGTCCCAACTACCCTGCCACCAGCGGCTGGGAAGAGGACATGCTGGTATGTTTACCAGGGTACTGACCCTGGGCATTGTGTAAGTGGGGTCTTTATCTTCTGTATCAGCCTCTAGCCAATAAGGGTCTAAGTTTGAAGTGCTAGCTGTTGGAAAGGAGAAAGAACTCTGTCTCTTCTCTCCACTTCAGAACTGCTAGGGCAATTGGGGGACAAAGAGGTCTCTGGTATTGAGGTAGAGTCTCATTTTGTGCAGGTTTGGGGGTCCCCTCCCCAATAAATAGCTCCAGTGTATGCTTCCAAGTGTGCCTCAGCACCAGCATGAGACTGAGTGAGTCTTGATAATTCACAGCTGCCCACAGGGTTCTGAATAGCAGCAGTGGCACTGGTCAATCTTGTTAACCTTGTTCTGCTGCAGCTTGACCAAACTATGAGCAGCAGCAGAGGCACTGGAAGGAGAAGATAGTAGACTTAGGAAGACAGCACTGAAGTAGTTAATACTCAGATCACCTACAGAGAGATTTTTCTCTGCAACTCACAAGAACTAGAACTTCTCCCCCTTTTTTTTTTATTTTAAATAAAAGCTTAGATTGTGTGGGTTCAATCACTTACTAGGGCAGGGATTCTCAAACTGGGGGTCGGGACCCCTCAGGGGGTCATGAGATGATTACATGGGGGGTCGCGAGCTGTCAGCCTCCACACCAAACCCCGCTTTGCCTCCAGCATTTATAATTGTGTTAAATATGTAAAGAAGTGTTTTTAATGTATGGGGGGGGGGTCACAGAGGCTTGCTATGTGAAAGGGGTCACCAGTACAAAAGTTTGAGAACCACTGCACTAGGGCGATGGACAAATGGTTACCTCTTCCCCCGCCCTCCAAATGTGTCATTAATGCTTAGGTTTATTCATAGATTTTTAAGGCCATAAGGGATCACTGTGATCACCTGGTCTGACCTCCTGGATAACACAGGCCACAGAACTTTGCTGAATTAATTCCTGTTTGAGCTAGAGCAGATCTCTCAGAGCAGAGGTTTTCAAAGTGGGGGATGTGACCAGGTTATCAAAGGGGTGCACGGACCTGACTGGACCAGGCTGAAGGCCTGGGATGAGGATGGGGGAAGCAGACGGGGCTCTGTGCGGGTGGTCTCAACTGCTGGGACCAGGTTCTCTGCCCATCTTGCTCACCCACTACCACAGCTGCAGCAGCCCTCAAAGCAGCACCATGGGAGTTGAAGGCAGCACGGTGGGAATAGTGACCAATACTGTACAATAAGCAGCATGATGCTTGGCTGCCTTTGTGCAAGAGCTAAGTATCCCCATATTACCCCCAAAAAGCTGCATTAAAAGAACATTCTTAAGGTTGCAAAGTCAACCACTCAAAAGTTAGGAAATACCAGAGTTGAGGTTGTCTGTGTAATCTTCATTTGACACCTCCCATTCCCCTTGTGCATATGCATTGTGATACAGTCTTTTATTAGATGATGTCCCGCTGTTTTTTCCCCCCACAGGATCCCTGCCTCATTCAGTTCTCTGGATTGAGAACGAACTAGGGTTGCACAGTGAAGGAGGCTGTTGTCTGTAAGACCTCTGCCTCCTTTGTTGCAGTAGTAGCTTGTCATGCTCTATGTGGACCAGCGCTAGAGGGGGGGGTGAGACACACACTTTGCCAGTGGGCTTCACAGATATCTGCCGTGAGTAGAGGAGTAGTGAGACTCACGATTCCTGGGTTCCATTCTGCCTCTTCCATCCCCCCACCCCCAACCTTGACCTCTTCTGCCCTGCCCTTCCAACCTGCCCCTGTCATTTCCCTGGCCCCTTGCCCAGCCGCATTCTCCTTGCCTGCCCAATGCCAGTCTCTACTCCTCATGCTTCTCATCCAGTCTCCCACAAGTTCACCCCTCCGCAGCTCCTTGTCCAATCTTTTACCCCCATTGGGTCCCAGTCCTAGTCTCCCCCCCCCCCCCCCCACTTGTCCTGCCTCCCACCCGGGCTCCTTGTTGCAGGCTTTTTGCCCACCCAGTGCCCATCCTGCTCAGACTCTAGCTCCTTGTCAGATCTGGCTTTCCTTTCTCCCTCCTCCACCTTTGTTTCTAGTCCCAGTTCCCCTCCCTTCCCAGACTCCTTGTCCCAAACTACTCCTTCCCCCACCCCCAGTCCAGCTCCTCTCCCCTCAGTGTTCAAATCAGATGGCTTCCCCCATGCTGCCTGGGGGAGGGGAAGATGTCAGAGAGGTTTTCCCCTGCTCTCTTTTGGAGCCTGGCTTCACCCTGGCCCAGAGCAGCCATTACAGGGAAAGTCTGGCTTTCCCCACTGTCGCCCTGGTTTGGAGGGTGCTCTGTAGGGATGGCGCATGAGCAGTCTGGGCACACGCAGACACTGTGAGGGGACGGACCATGCTCAGTTACTCTGGGAGGCTGGCACATGCAGAGTCTGTTCATGCTGGGAGCCGAAAGAGACTTGAGCATGCTCAGTGAGGACAAAACTTTTGGAAATTTTAGCTGTTAAGCTCTAAAAAGCCTCTACTCTGCAAACTCCCCGGGGAGGTGTTTTTTCCCCCCAAAGGCTTATAACTTGACCAAATTTGGGCAGATTTTCACATCCCTGGCTCAAAGCGCCCACTGCTAAATGTCAAGTCCCTGCTACAAAGCATGGGAGCACTAGAGTTGTTTAAAAAAAAAAAAGTCACTTTTTTTTTTTAAACATGGACAAAACAACGTATTTTTCCCTAGTCTCGTTCTCAGTAATGGCTGAACTGTTTTAGCTGAAACTCTCTCAAAAAATAAAACAGCCTGGGTCAGACACTCATTAGGAAATTTCAGCCCAAACAGTTAACACTTGGCAAAGGGATAAGCAACTGAAAACAGGGTCTTGTAATGAGAAGTCAGGCTGGGCAAACTTAAAAGGCAGTGCTCCCGGGCCAGCCCCATGTGTGTTATTTATCGCTATCTCTCTCTCAGAAGCGGCATCGGGTGAGATATGGGAATGGAATGTTCCTAGTAGCCGGTATCAGAGCTGGTCCCCTCTCCACCTCAGTCTGGAGTAACTGAAACCCGGCTAAGCCCTCACTACAGTAGAAAGTTTCCCTGTTTTAATTATGCTGGTATAGGTAAAGCAGTACAATTCCCCCCTAGTGTGGATGCAGTATAAGGTATAAAGGTGTTTTGCACTGGTTTAGCTATTTCTGGTATAAGGCACCTTTTATATGGGTAGAATTCTACCCATGCTGGTAGAACTGAATCTATACTAGACTTGTACTGGTATAACAATGTCAGTTTAAAAAAAAAAACCATTCTTCCAACCCACATAGTTATACTGGTACATCTCTTAAGTGTAGACCAGTCCCTACTCAGGATCTGAAGGCAGCAGCATGGCCTCTGGCACCCTGCCTTGTTTTTATCTCCAAATGTGTACACAGTTCTGCAAAAGCACAGCGCGGAGGAAAGGAACTTGGCAGCATTTCCTGCCTTTCCCTTGCAAACTGATAAAAAGCCTTTGAGACACGGGGGGTGACCCAGCTTATTTTTAAACCGCACCAGTGCTTGAGTCTCATGGTGTAACTGCGCCTCCCGGACTTGCAGCTGTTTTACAAAATGATGAGTTAATGGTGGATGCGAAAAATGAGAAATAATTGGGATTTCCAGTCTTCTCTAGATGAAATGTGTCTGGGTGTGTGGAGTGGGAGGGGTGGCTGAAAAACACTGGGAATGAATGTAATGGTTGTGAAAGGGAGGGACTCTTAGCATTGTCTTGAGCATTGTGTGAGCTTCCCTTGTGCAGTTCTGCCAATGCCCCTCTGTCCTGATTTGCTCTCCCTTCCCTTGCTATTCCTGTCCCAGCCCTCTCTTGAGCAGAGGCTGCCACTTACGGATAAATATACACCATCCAGTGTTATTTCCACCACACCGGTGCTCTGGAAATACACAGAGGCAAGGTGCTTACAGTCTAAGTTAGTCACTAATTATGTGGTGCCCTGGGGCAATACATGGAAAGTAGAACAAGAAACCACTGAACACATTTTCCGTGCCTTTTCTGTTAAGGCAATATATGGTCTTGAGAGGGGTAAAGGTAGTGTGCACTACCCCAATATAGCAGCTAGCTCCACATGTCATGATGCCTAAATTAGTGGTGGTCTCAGTGGGAACCAGGATAGAGTAGCCTGACAGCTGACAATATTGGAACAGTGCCGTCATAGTAAAAGATGGTATCTTAGTATGTACAGTATTCTCATGTGGAAGGGCAAGAGGCTACCTCTTATGGTGACACCATATTGCCTCATGACTTGTTGTGCTGTAATGAACTGGCTGGTATGTCTATGAACTTCTGTTCCCTACTGGTGGAAATGCTCAGCTGTGTGTCATATGCACCATACTGCTAACCTAATGGTGAGTCTCCTTCAGTTCAAATGTTGGCCTGTGTTTCTGGAGGAGGAGGACTGGAGTTCTAGTCTCTCTGCTATCATAAAGCACTGAGTAGTAAGGGGGACAGTACAGCCACACAACCGTGAATTCCTAGGTGGCATGGATTTGTTACAATATGACCTGAGAAAACCATGAAGATTGTCAGCTTGTGAATTTGTACCACAGACAAGACAGCCTCTCATACCATGTAACATGCTACCATTATTGCCCAGAAGCTACAGCAATGGGCTCACTTTAATACCTACTTAGGATCCACCCCACCCCAATAGTATACATGAGTTAGTTATGAGGTTCTGATTGGCTTTCATTGTATTGTATTAATGTACTTTTATTCTCCTAGCAGGGTCCCTTCTGTCTCACACGTGCACACATAGTATGGATCTGTTGCATCCAAATGTTCCACCAGAAATTAAAAAACACCATAACTCTTCCCTGTTGTGTTAAGGTGCAGGGGTAATACTTGGCAAACGAGGAGACCTTTAGAGCTAGTGACTTCCCCGCACCATGGAGAGAAGAGAGAGATCAATCTCCAATCAAAGGAAATGCCACCCCTAAATACCCAAAGAACTCATACTAGTTCATGCTGGCCAGGACTCTGGGAGTTTCTTTCAGTGTTGGGTAGATGCCCAGGCAATAGGATTGTGCCCAGCAAAGCTGGGAGTTAATTTCTTTAATATCAAGTCTCAGTGCATTAATTCATCATGTTCCCAGTAACCCCTGGGGCGCTAACCTCTCATTAGTTTGCAAACCCAGTGCATTATGGTAGCCGGTACAAATGAAACCACACAAAACACTGTGAAGCTGTCACCCAAGCCAAGACTGGGTGAAGAGGGTGTCATGTGGCAGCTGTTGCTGGCACAACACTGCATGTAAACAGAGTGGCACACGTTTGGCAGTAGAACAGCATGCCCCAGGACCCTTCAGAATAGAGCCAGTTGACTGGGACTGCAGCTTGGAGGGAGAAGTGTTGATGTTTGTTCAGACCTGGCAGGGATGTTTTCCAATGTATCCTTCAGTAATAGATCAGCAGGTGCCAAAATTAAACCACATGATGTATTTAACACCATCCCTCTCTGGGTATGAGCTCCCCACCCCCGAGCTGCAGACTCACCCACCCTGCTTTCTTCTAAATGCTACTGTGTCGTGGCAGCCACTACACTGAGACAGACGTGCCCCAGCATGATCTCGGCTGTGCTGTGACGCCGTGGTACTTTGAAGGAGCAGGAAGCGACTTGGGATGTGCCTCCTGCCCAGAGGCACAAAACAGTGCAACCATGTTCCCACCCCACGTGTGAATGAGAAGCAGAGATTGTGGAGATAGTAGGGTTGGATTTAGGCAATGTGGGGCTCTAGGCATGCCCCGCACAAAGGGTACCATGGGCCCCACCTATACCATGACCATTCCCCTTCCCTGTGGTCCCACCCCCTGCACGTGCCTCTACCCTCTCTTAGGGTGGCAGTGGTCAACTGTACAAGGGGGGGGGGGGGGGGGGGGGGGCTTTTAGACCCCCCTTTACCCCCCCCCCTCTGCCCCCTCCCCTCGGGGGGGCCAGGGTATGTTCAGAGGAGAGGAAGACTCTACCTCCGCCCACCTGTGGCGGGGGGGGAGCAGGGAGGGCTTTCCAACAGAATCACAATGCAGTGATAGCAGTGAAAGAGTCCTCCTCTGGCTCCGAAGGGTAGCAGAGCTGTGGACAACTCTGGGAATCCACACACGCTTACCCGCCTTTACCAGACAGAGACAGCCTCCTTTCTAAGCCTCTGTCTGGGAGTTCACAAACAAGAGCCTCTGTCTAAGAGGTCCCTGCCAGGGTGTCCCAGAGACCCTGTGTCAGATATTTAGCTGGAGCGAGGAGAAAGGGTTTGACCACGTTAGACAAAATGGTTTTTATCAGTGACCTTATTTCACTACTCCTCTGACCATGTGTGGAGGCTGAAATGTCTGACACTGACCATGGGTTTTTCTGCCCCTCTCTCTTGCAGGGAAGGAATCGCCATGCCAGCAGGCATCTTCCGGGTGTGTCTGGTGGTGATTACGGCCATCGTCAACCACCCACTCCTCTTCCCCAAAGAGAATGCCACCGTTCCTGAGTACGCTGAGGACATCATCCAGAAGATGAAGGCGCATGAGGAGAACCTCCGGCTGGAGCAGCTGCGTTTGGAGCAAGAGATTGCCGGACAGGAGGCCGCGCTAAAGGCTTTGGAAAAGGCCACAGAGACGGAGGAGCAGAACATCAAGGAACCCCTCCCCTGGGACTTGTGGAGCGCCATGTCCATGGTCATCTTCCTGCTGATCGAGCTCTGGAGGCAGGATTACCAAGATGGGAACTGGCAGGAGTCGGCCTGTGAGGAAGACGACATGGCCGTTCTAGGGAAAGCATTCAAGGGCGTGGCCCTCCCAGACAAGGCCGCGTTGGCCAATTTCTACGAGAGGTGTATCCTGGGTGCCACCGGTGACATGGCTAGGAAGCGAGAGTTGGTGGAAGGCTTTGCGGATGACTTGCTGGAGGCCCTGAGGAGCGTGTGTAACCGGGACGCTGACATGGAAGTGGAGGAGTCCATAGGGGTGGGGAGCATGTATGAAAACTGGAGGGTGAACAAGCCTTTGGTTTGCGACTTGATCGTCCCTTTCACGCCCCCAGAGCCATACTGTTTCCGATCCCAGACCTGGTGCTCAAGGAAGTCAGTCCGACCAGACAAACAAGGCTACGGCACCATAAAAGTCTGCAGGGCGGATGAGGATGCAGCAGGTTGCATCTGTGGCAAGACTAAGCTGGGGGAAGACATGTTGTGCCTCCTCCATAGCCAAACCAACCAGACCAGGCCCAGCAATGAGATGGAGGATCTTCTGTGCTTCAAGAATACTCAGTATCTGGATGCCGACCAGGTCATGAAGTGGTTCCAGATCGCGATCACCAAGTCTTGGAACAAAATCTCCCACAAATATGAATTCGACGTCACCTTCAACCTCTTGGACGCACCGGGAGCCCTGAAGATAAAATTCAGGTCTGGGAAGTCCATTGCCTTTAATCTCACCCCTGTGGTACAGTGTGAAGATTCAGATGCCTATTTCATCTCCCATTTCCCCCGCAGCGGCCTGACGGCTGATCCTGCCTCCAGTACTGACTGGTTTGTTACTTTTGCGGTGTACGAGAGGAGGTTCATCCACTCCATCTCCAAAAAGCTGCCTGCCAATGCCTGCCACCTTAGCTGCCTTCAGATCCTCTCCTTCCTTCATGGAAAGCAGTGCAGCTTAACAGGTCCAAGCAGCCTCACCAACTACCACCTGAAGACAGTGATGCTGCATTTACTGCAGACCCGGCCCTATCAGGACTGGGCCTCTGAGAACCTGGAGGCCAGGCTGCAAGACATGCTGAAGTTCCTGGAGAAAAGCCTGCAGGAAAAGAAGCTCTGCCACTTTTTCATTGGAAACCAGAAGGTGCCAGAGGTGCTGAACTTCCCAGTAGTGTTCCAGAAGGCAGAACCACTCAACCTTTTCCGTCCATTTGTTCTGCACAGGGACGCTTACAGGAAGACGGTGGACACGTTTCATGAGATGCTGAGGAACACATCCGCACTGATAAACGAGTACACAGTGCACATTCCCTCTGTGGGACACACAAATATGCTCCACAAAGAATCCCTTTAGCAGGACCAGTGGAGAAAAGCTCTTCCACCAAGCACAAGTTCCTGGGGCATCGCAGAAACCTCTTGTAGGCAGTTGACTTCAGCAGGAGAGACTCTCTCCTTTCATGGAAACCAGTGCAGGCCCTGGTTTCTTCAGAGTGGGAGCAGAAGAAAGAAGGGGAGAAACTGAAAGATTTATGCTGTCAAAGTGTCCCTCCACTCCACCAATGGGTTGGCTGGTTTGTTTTTTCACATTGTACACCAGTCCCTCTGGTGGTGACAAGCAACAGACAGGACTAATCTATTCAGGTGTTGCAATGCAAATATTGGGGGCTTTTCAGAATCTCTAATCAAATATTTAGTTTGTTTTTAAAGGAGGAGGAAGGGAAGGGGATGAGAGGGAAACTAAGATGGCTCCCACAAAAAATTAATATTGCAAATGAGACCTCCTACTTGTAAAAAGCAACAGCCCTGTGACTGCAGCTTGAAAGTTTAGTAACAGCTGATTTTTCTGTGTTTGGGGGTGGAGGGAGTTAAAACCCAGACTCTGCAGATGAATTTCAATCCCCCACATAGCAGCAGAGAAAGCGGCATTGAAATCAACCATCGTTTTTTAAACTAATGGGAATTCAAGTTGCAAAAGTGCCCACTTAGTAGGACTTTCAGCTGCAGCAAAACAACCTCTTCCCCTTTCCTCCCCCACCCAAATACATACTTCCCGTACCTTGCAAAATCCTTCTCCCTTGGGAAGCATACCGGAGACAGGGGGCAGGATGCATTTGTGATACAATTATAATTAGTCTCTTTCGTTATCATCCTGGTAAAGGGCAGGGGAGTGGACTTCGTGCCTGGGTGAGCATATGGTCAGGACAGTGTCCCATTGCTGTTCTGAATGACACAATCGAGCATTCTTTTGATGTTCGTATCCTTTGAGCAGCAAGACAGACACAAACAGAGCAGGTTCCTAAGGGACAAACTGTGTTTTCCACTTAAGCAGCTGATGTGTGTAGAGGAACCCACTGATGCCGCTGTGAAATGAGCCCAGATATAACAGTCTCCTAGCAGGGTAGGTATTAACCTCGCCACCTGGTATGTGTAATCTAGTACATTTTTTATCCCACCAAAGCAGGCAGGCAGAACTGCTATGACTAAGGAAAAGAGTGGTGCACAAGGGCAACTGGCAAACAGGAGCTTTAAAGCTGGATGTGGCAAATTCTTAGTATCCACAGTAAAACTGCTATCCTGTCTCTCCTCCTAAACACCCCCCTGGAAGGTCTCCATCTGCATCCAGACAAGACTGCCGCCAGGCTTCAGAAATGCTGCTGCTTTGATCAGTTGCTTTTAGGAGTCTCAGCTAGAGTGAGGCGAGGCCCCCAGCCCTCTGGGACCAAAGCATGGTGCATTTACAGCCCCTCCCAAGCTTCAAGCAACCGCAGGAGAGCGAGAGTCTGAGGATCAAGTCTTGGCTTCCAAATCTGGAAGGCTTTAAACAATTTTGTATTTTGAGGTTAGGGCTCTTGTCTTAGCTGTACACATCACGTGGCTTTCTTTTTAGAAGAGGGGGATACTGTCCTTGAGGGCTGCATAGACAGCACTGGTGATGCCACCTTACAGCAAGGTGCTCTAAGCCACTCAACCTAGTTACGGGACTTCTGGAAAGTAGATTTGATCCCATCTCATTGATAGTGACATCCTCTGGCAATAGACGAATTATCCAGCCTGCTGCTGAAAGAGAACCTTCAAGAGAAGGTTCCCCTTTCCAGGAGGACCCATTATGCCACCCTTCTTGAATGGATGCCCAAATCCACCCTTCCAGTGGAAAGGGGTCCTTATACACAAAGGCAGAGGGCATGAACTGAGAACTCAGGGGGGTTGTAAATTTTGCTTCTGCCACTAGCTTGCAGCCAGCCTCGGGTGATACAAATTGAGCCATACCCTAGAGCAGGGGTTGAGGGTTGGTAGGTGATCACCGGTTTTATCTCTAACCTTACCTATGACATTAAAAGTATTTTGGATCAGAAAGTGACTTCTGCATTGTTCAGAAAGGGGGGGGGGGAGGAGGAAGAAGGTCTATTGGTTAATGGCTGCGGCTAAAGTCTCTGAGCCACTTGAGAAGTGAAGTTGATGGTCTCAATGCCACATTCTGGCACCCATCTGTCTGCATCCCCAAACCACCACATACCATTGGTGGTCATTTTTTTCAGCAGAACAAGAAGACTGGAGTGACAGGGCATGTCTGGCTGCTGTAGGTCGGGCATGAGGTAGCAAGTGCTATTGGGCTTTGGCTTTTATCAGCAACGTTGTTTGGTTAAACAACGATGGGTAACCAAAGACAGTCACAAGGGACTAACGGGCAATTTGGATACAATGAGCAAAAATATAAGGAAGGGTTTAGAGTGCTATGGGGACTTGTAGATACATCAGATGCTCTGTGGAACAATTTAAAACGAAAGTAATGTGCCTCTGGGCAGCGGCTGAGCTCACAGTATATTGTACAGTGTCCTCACTAGCCCTATTTTTACACAGCCCTATCACGTGCAGGGTCTGGGGAGGCAGCTGTGGCTTAGGCCCCTCCTCAGTGGATTATTATTACAGCTAGAGAGAAGTGAAAATCAGTTTGACGTTTCCTGTGAGGAGTCTGAACTTAGCATATCAGAAGCACAGAAAGAAATCCATGACCCTGGTGACACAGGAAATGACATGTCATGGACTGAAAAAAAAAAATTGATAAAAGAACAGGGGGGGGTAGGGATAAGGGAGAGGACAAGGCCATTTTTAAACATCTCTTATTTCCCTTGTGTAAAGTGTCGGAGCAAACCCATTTTAAAGCCAGCCTAGATGTCTCAGCTGTAATTCAGCTCTTGGTGGTTTTCGGGAGGGCATTTAAAGTTGAGTTTGCAACCATATGCAGGCAATGGGGAAGCAGAACTTTAGAAACTACCCTATATTAGCTACATGTGAAGCAATAGTAGGGACTTTCTGGATCTATCTGATTGCTTTGCTAAGGCTGCTTAAACATGAGGCGCTTCCTTTACAGAGTGAGCATCTTAAAGATGTTTACTGTAAATTCAGGCTGGGAAGGACCATGCAGATGCACCTCCCCATGGGGGAAGCACTCTGTATTCACACAGCATGGTTTGGCAAACCTTGTGGAAGCGATCTCCTTCATAAGCTGTATGGCTGCAGTTCTGAGGGCCCAAACCACTGGAGGATGAGGGTACTTTGAGTCTCAGGTGATCAGACCTTAAATGTGGTAGCAAGAAGAGGTAGAAGGGGCAGGCTGGACATCATCCTGCAGAGATCCCCTTCTCATGCTGGGGTATTGCTGTTGCTATTTATTTGCAGGGGGAACTTTGTCACAAGGGGCTAGGGTTCGTTCCACTGGAGTCTAAAGCAATAACTGTGGGCTGGTGGAGGTGGTTAATCTTTTACTACAGGCTCTATCAAGGTGGGGGAACTGATACGGCCGTGGACCCAAAGTGCAGCCTCAGGGGCCATTCACCTGCAGGAAGTGCCTTGTGCTGAAGCCATTATTGCTATTCAAGAGCTGAATGTCTTTTAAGAGAGTCTCTTCCATCTTGTGGGGATGGGAGGGGGTTTCACTCTTCAACATGTGCCAACCATGGGACGTGGCATCCGTGTCTCAGTTCCATGTGCAGCTCTTCTATTTCGTAAAGAGAATTGAACACTTGGTCCATCATTCAAGCAGGGTGTGATGGTTGTTGCAGTTGGGCTTTTCTAATGTATTTTAATGTACAATCTACACGACTTCCTGTAAGTGACGGCGAGGAAACAGCAGCGCTTACCCTGATCTTACCGGCGTGGCTGCTGATCATTGACTGCTTGGTGCTTCTCGTGGGACCATACGTGGTCAACAGCCTTATTTATTACTTGCCTTTTTGGATACCCTTTTGTAACCTTGCTAGCTTGGAAGGGAGACTGTCTTGTCCTGTCCTGTATTGTGGAGGGCTAACCTGGGAAGATGGGGAACAGTACCAAAAATCTTGCAGCCCAAGCTCCCCCTTCCTTGGGTTTTTTTTTTGGTTTTTTAGAATGTCCATATCCTATTCCTTTTAAAGGATACACCAGGAAAACTTTCTGTATTAAAGTGCTGCTTCTAAAGCAGCAGGTTGTTGAATTTTGTATATATTTCTCATGCAGCTTTATTTATAATAAAAGAAGTACTAGAAGTCTTGTATGAAGTCTTAAAGAAGAGAAGTCTGTGTCTGTGTGTTTCCTAGTCTCCTATAGGCTTGCACAGTTCCCAGAGGGAGCAGCAGGTTGGAGTTTGGACGCTGTGGGTGGAATCCCCAACCCCAATAAATAAACTGCAAAATTTGTGTTGACTTCAACACGGGTAGGAATTCACCCAATGGGTCTAAAGTCAGTTCTGATGTAAGTGGGTGTCACCCTTCTCCACTTCAGTGAAGTTGCAGCCATTTACATGAGGATTCAACCTGAGCTCCTGAATTTCCAGTTCTGCTGGAGGAATTCCATTCACTTTCCTGTCCGACAGGTACCTAGACAGCTCCAAACAAAGCCTCTATCTACTGCATACTTTGCTCAGCTCCTTCCCTTACATTTCAGGCGAAATGGCACTTAACTTGGAAACTAACTGTGTGGTTCTCTCTCTGAAAGGAAAGTGCTAAAGAAAAGCTGTCAACCAGGCTGTTTTAAATCAATATAAAGCTACATATAATAATTCTTAACAGTTCTCTAGTGACTCCCATCCTGGACTCTCCATGTTCTTCACAAGCCCATAATTAAGCCTTGCACCACCCAGTGAAGTAAGAGTTATGACGGTGTTCTGCACTGGGCAGGTCTGGGGGTAGGATAGTCCTAGTCTGTGACCAGGGCTCTTAGGTGCTGTGGCAGTACAGATAATAATAAGTTACTTACCCAAAGTCACAGAGCCAAGCGGTGCAGTCAAGAGTTGCGTGTTGTCCTTTCCCAGCTGTCACCAATGGAAAACACTAGAGGAAGAACAGGAGTGTTGTGGCTTGGGTGCTGGATTTGGGTGTTGACGAAACATCCTGTGCCTGCTCTACTCTGCCACTACACGTTCTTTCAACAGTCGGTTTCATGGACCACAGAAGAGGCTTTTCCATTATTGCTCCTGTGTCTGAGCCTAAAGGATCTAAAGGATGGGGGCAAAATCAGCAAAAAGAGCCCTTGTGGGGAAGACTGAAAGCCCCGGGGTTGATTTCTGTTCCTAGCTCTGTCACAGCAAAGTTAGGTTTGGGGTCAAACCCATCTCTACTCTCGTTCCTCTGAGAGGTAGGTGTTGGTTTCCCCCATTTCACTGATGAGGAAACACAGCTAGAGATGGTAAGTGACTTGCCAAAGACCCTAAAGTAGTGGTCTCCAAACTTTTTTGATCGCGCAACCCTATCGGTACAAAATTTTTGAGCACGCACCCCCTGCCGCGCCGGCTCTACCATTTTTGCCAAAGCAAAAAAAAAAAAAAAAAAACACTCGGACTCCCGCCCGAACTGCCGAAGCAAAAAAATATTTTTATATATACAGTATTTGTGATGGACCCTCTGAGATACCCAGCAATCTTGCTATGTTAGCTGACTTAAGTTCCTCTGGGGCTGAAGAGCTGAGCTCAGGGTCTCTCTCAGACAATTAAGCTACAGCAAACTGAGACCACTTTACTTCTGGATGAGAGCATCCACATGGGGTGGGAGGTTAATGCACATAAGTTTAAGTGCATTACCTTGACACCTTTAGCTGATTCATCTTAACTTTCCTGAATGCCCCCATGTAGACATGACCTCAGTGCAAATATCAAAACTTCATTGGATTAGTTTCCTTCCAGGCACCATCCTCTTTCCTGTAAAGTTAATGATTTCTCTATTTTAAGTTCTAAGCCTGTCCTCTCCTCCTCACATGTCCTCTGACCAACTTCTTGCAAAATAGAAACTGCAGTGAAGAAACATATAAAACAGCCAATTCTGACTTGGTTTTTAAAAGTAATTTGAATGGAAAAATCCCCATATCTTCCAGTTAGCAGTATCTCCCTTTTTTGTTCTGCCTTAGGATTCATCTCTCCTCTCTGAGATAATTTTAACTTCTGTGGTATAAAATACTTTGAAATGTTCATAGCATTAGGGATAGAGTTGAGACCTTTGACAGGTACAGGAAGAAGGCAGAGCCAGCCAGATGCTTTTGAAACCTGTAGGGGTGGTACTGATGTTATCTAGTTTCTAGGGGGAGACCAGATTAAAGTGATTTAAGCTTAAACATTGAATAAATTCCAGACACACTCGTTACTAATTGAATTTAGTTCACATAAATCTAGATGCTAAAGATCGAGACCCTCTGCCCTTGATGCCCAGCTGGAGTTTGAATTTCTCAGGTAGGATGTGGAAAACATGAAGATGGTTCAGCAATTACAACAAAGGTCTTGGACATTCACAGCTCCTCAGATGGGGCAAGAGTTTAACTTTTACCTCCTTCTCCTCTTATGGCCAATAAAATTCTATCCGGGACATAAAAAGTTTCACACTAAGTCTTGTCATTCTCCCTTATCAAACTGTCAACTGCAGCCATTTTGGCCTTAGAAATAATGCCATGCGTGCCATTTACAGCTTGAACTCTCAATCGTTTAGCCTGGCTAAATAATTTTTACACGGACAGTAGAAGTGTATAAGGTTAGTGTTTGATTAATCTTATTAAATGTAATAACACTCAGGGTATGTCTACACTGCCCACGTTACAGCTGCAGCCCGTGCTGTGACATGGGCAGTGTAGTCACACGTTATCGCCAGGAGGGAGCGGTGGTAGCTCCCGGCGATAAAGCGCTGTCTACACTGGCGCTTTTCAGCGCTAAATCTTTTGTCGCTCAGGGGTGTGTTTTTTCCCACCCTTGAACAACTGAAATTTTAGCACTGAAAGTGGCAGTGTAGACACAGCCTTTCCCTCACTCCTTGGCTGCCTTCTGAAAGCTCAAGTACCTTTAACAGCCGGGCAAAGAAAACATTCCTTGCCCCATCAACTATAAGGAGCTAGTTATCTTTAGCCTGATTATATTGTCTAACTCCTAATTGCCAGCCTGCTGGGCCCTAGCGTTTGTAGCAAGTTATGTCCCTCTGCTCTCTTGTATATGCTCCTTCCTCTGCAAGCTCCTCAGATCCAGATTGACAGGTACTTGCTACATAACACAGCACTACAGCGAGAAAGGAGAACCAGAGCGGTCGCTGGCTGGGTTGCTGGCTGGGTCGGCCCCAGGACATGAGAGACAGGGTGGGAGAGGTAATATCTTTTATTGAACCAACTTCTGTTGGTGAGAGAGAGAAGCTTTCAAGCTCCACAGAGCTCTTCTTCAGGTCACTGGCAGGGCAGAGAAGGCTGGCTCGCTCCGCAGAATGCTCCTAGGCCCCGGACTAGGTGGTTTTAGAATGGAGTGTTTATATTTAGTAATACAAATGGGAGCTGCCCTTTTTAAAATAGGGTGGTGGTCCAGGGGAGAAAGGAGGGAGCAGAAAGAGGCCAGAAGCTCAGGGCAGTTCTGGTCCCTTCTCCCCTCCTCTGAACAATGGGATGGTTCCTCTGCTCCCCTGACCTTGGAGAGGCAGGTAATGCGCCCCAGGAGGAGCAGAACTGATGGGGTCTGCAGGGGGCAGAATTGATTTGGGGTCAGAATTAATAGCGTAGGGCACGAGGGAAGGCAGAGGTGGGGCAATGAGACACCGCCCCCTCACCCACCCACCCCCACACACAAACACACTTCAAACCACTGGGAAGGAGAAACGTGGGGCCCAGCTAGGGCCACTCTTTTCCTCCATCCAAAACTGTGCAAGGGTGACCCCTCACCCAGGTACTAGGATTCAAGCAGTGTCCTGGCTTCCAAGCCAGGCCTGGGAAAGAAAAACCCCAGCGAGGAGCAAGCTAGACTCTCAAGGACCCACAGGAGCAGACTTACTGGCAGGGACCAGGGGACACCTCATCTCAGACTGCTTTCTACAGGTTTGGGCCATTCTGCCGCCTGTGGTGTTTGACTGTTTGTTCCAACCCCTTCGCTTCAAGGACCCTTTACCTTATTCTCACTCCACACCTCCTCCTCCTTTGGCCCGTCCCCTCCCCATCCCCCATATCCCTCTGTTTAGCTAAATCCCCTCCCATCAGAGTCCCACCCAAATAGCTGGTATTTAAAAATCAGGATACGAACTTTGCCCTGCTCAGCCAGCCTCATGTTTGTAGCCCTTTACCCTTTGGCTGTCAGGTCGAATTAGTTCCATGCCCTGGAGAGCTTAGGGTTGCCAGGCATCCGGTTTCCGACCGGAACGTCTGGTCGAAAATGGACCCTGGCGGCTTCGGTCAGCACCACCGATCGGGCCGTTAAAAGTCTGGTCGGCGGTGCTGTGGGTCTAAGGCAGGCTAGTCCCTACCTGTCCTGGCACCGTGCTGTGCCCCAGAAGTGGCCAGCAGGTCTGGCTCCTAGGCAGGGGGGCCACGGGGCTCTGCATGCTGCTCTCACCCCGAGCACCGGCTCCACACTCCCATTTGCTGAGAATCGCAACCAATGGAAGCTGGGGGGTGGTGCCTGCAGTGCCTGCCCCCCCGCCTAGGAGCCGGACCTGCTGCTGGCCGCTTCTGGGGCACAGCGCAGAGCCAGGAAAGACAGAGAGCCTGCCTTAGTCCTGCTGACCGGGAGCCACCCAAGATAAGCCCACACCCCAACCCCCTGCCCCAACTCCTTGCCTCAGCTCTGAGCCCCCCCCCAAACCCAGAGCCTCCTCCTGCACCCCAAGTCCCTCATCCTTGGCCCCAGTCCAGAGCCTGTACCCCCTCCTGCACCACCAACCCCCTGCCTCAACCTGCAGCCCCCTCCCACACTCCAAATCCTTCAACCCCACCACCCCAGCCTGGAGACCCCTCCTGGCCTCACCCCAGAGCCTGCACCCCCAGCTGGAACCCTCACCCCTTCCCGCACCCCAACTCCCTGCCCCAGCCCGGAGCCCCCTGCCACATCCTGAACCCCTCATTTCTGGCCCCACCCCAGAGCCTGCACCCCCAGTTAGAGCCCTCACCCCCTCCCTCACCCCAACTCCCTGTCCCAGTCCAGTGAAAGTGAGTGAAGATGGGGGAGAGCGAGCCACCGATGGAGGGGGAATGTAGTGAGCAGGGAGTGGGGCCTCAGGGAAAGGGCAGGGCTATGGTGTTTGGTTTTGTGTGATTAGAAAGTTGGCAACCCTAACATATCAGAGATATTTTGCCTCTGAGGCAGTGAACTGGACTCACACTTAAACCAATTTGGTTTAAGCAAATATTTCAGCTATTTGAAGGGAATATAGTATCTTGATCAGATAATTTGTCCTTTCTGCATCAGAGGACTTAAGTGACTGTTTTGAATTGGTGTATAGCATCGGGAAATAGGTCCAGCTTTTGGCTAGAAGCCAACCTCTAACTATCTTAGAAGAAAACTTAGTTTTCCCTCAAACAGCTGGTCCTGACCACTTTTGGAAACAGGATACTGAACTAAATGAACCTCTGCTTTGAGCAGCATGGCAATTCCTACATTCCTAATAACAGTTAGCCCTCAAGGTCTGAGTGTTCACATAAAGGATTTAAAACCACTGTCCCCAGAGGTGATGCTCTGAGGAAGTGCTGTCTGTTTTCGGTGTGTCCGTGAGCAGTAGTATGAATCTGCAATTCATAATTTGTTTCCATTATTCTGTTTACAGTTTGACCATATGGAGTTGCTCTAACATGGAATACTGACAACATTTGAAATACTCAAGTGTGTTAAACGTTGGTAATTTGGATGCTTGTAAAATATAGGGATGTGGTAATGGCCATTTAAAAATGGTACATAAATATGAGGATTTTTATGA
Organism: Terrapene triunguis; assembly: GCF_002925995.2. Classification (NCBI taxonomy): domain Eukaryota; kingdom Metazoa; phylum Chordata; order Testudines; family Emydidae; genus Terrapene; species Terrapene triunguis. The sequence continues at coordinate 5,885,421 of NW_020664446.1, read as the reverse complement.
AGTTTTAAAAGTCCTATTTTGGAATTTTTAGTCTGAAGAAAATAAAGCTCCTTAGTTTTCTGAAACCCTCACCAAGCGAGCTCCCCAACATTCATTCTAGCTATTTGGTATTCACACTTGCTTGGAATAGCTTCCTTCTAATCACCTTCTGCTTTGCAGCAGAATTAATGGCTTCTGTATTTAACTTTGAATGATCATTCTCTGATGTCAATTAGAATAACTGCAATGTTATTGTCCCCAGGTTACAGATGGGGAATTGAGGCACAGAGTGACTACGGGTGAGATCCACAAAGGTACTAAGGTGCCTAAATCTTGGGTTTAAGCACCTAAATTCCAGTTTTAGGCTCCACTGCAATCCACAAAACTCCTGCTGAACTCTGTAGATGCCTGAACTCACTCGGCACCTACGTTCTGCCTCGGAGAAGGTGAACTGTTGCCTTACTTTAGCTGCCCAAGTGCCTATCTCCTGCCTGAGCCCTAGAGTGAACTACAAGCCAGGGAAGAGGAGCATTCAGCTGCCTAAATTGTGTGCGGGGCCCAATCCTGTAGGCTAGTGGTTAGGGACAAATCCCTTATTCTCATCAGGTGGGGCAGGGGTGGGGAGAGACTTAAACCAGAAGTTTCCCACATCCTGAGTACCCTAGCTACCGGGCTACAAGTCATAAGGGAGGTCCTTCTTTGCCGTCCGTCAGGCTGTTTTGTGTGAACTCCCTGAGGGGTCCAGTCTGGTAGGCAGTCTCTGAGCATGCCTACTTGATTGGGCCCGCACATGACTTCGGCGGTTGAATGCCTATCTTCCCCCCCATTCATGAACCACAAGCAGAGTTAAGTACCTCTCTACTGCCCAGACTTAGGTACCAAAAGATTGGAAAGGATCTGGGTTTAAGACAACCCTGTCTCGTTGGCATCTGCCATTGGCTAGCTTGGGCAGCTCCCCGGCTCATGTGCTGGCTTTGTGTATCACAGTCTAAGGTACCTTTCTCTACCTGTTCATTGTATAGGAGTTTAGGCACCTAACTCAGGCTTTGTGGATCACAGTCTTGTTCTTGGTTAAAAGTTAGCATCAGAATACCTAAGTGCCTTTGTGGATCCCACGCCAGGTGACTTACCCAAGGACATATAGAACACCTGTGGGAGAGGAAAGTTGAACCCAGATCCCCTACCTCGTCAGTTAATTGCCTAACCAATGGGGCATCCTCCTTCTCAGTCTTCGCCTCAGCACCCAGGTCTGCACCAGAAGGGGATTTCCTTAGCAAGTGGTGCTGCTGCCGCTAAGAAACAGCACCGACTACCCATTGGTAGACCCTATCTTCGCCCCCGGGCAGCCACTGTGCACAAAACTCCTTGATATAATCATTCTTTGGGGTGTGCTGCAGCCCAGCAATCTCCTTGAACAGCTGAATGTGTTTGCTGACTCCAGCTGCTCAGGCATGGTCTCGGGCTTCGCTCCAGCAAACTCCCCTCACATGTCCTGGAGCCAGCTTGTTGTATCATGACTCCCAGGAGGAGATTTATAAAATAAGAAATCCTGAAGTTCCAAATTGGTTAAGTAACTAAGTGTTTGAACTAAAAAATACTGCTGACTGGAAGAAATGAGTAGCGCAGCTTTTTTTTTTTAACCACCTTAGAACAATTTCCCTGGGAAGAGACAAATCCTAACTTTTGCTGTACAAAATACTCTGAATTTTTTTTCAGAGCACTAGGAATAGACAGTTGTGAACTTTGCGAGATGCAGGAAGAAATTGGAAACAGCCAGATGCTTTTGAAACCTGCACTGGATCCCTACTTCTGAGGTGGTCAAGTGTGCCTGGGAGGTAAGATTGAAATTTATTTCACAGGAGCACAACCGGAACTAAAGCACCCAACTCCCACTCAGTTTCAGTAGGATTGGGGCAACTAATTTCCAGAGGATTCTTTGAAATTCTGACCTTAATATACAAACTTGAGCCCCTCATGCACATACCTGACACTTACTTAGTTTAGTCAAAGTTTGGACGCTAAATGTGAAATCCTGCCCCCCGCTGAAGTCAGTGGCAATTGGGCTTGTTTTCACTGCAAAGTTAACTCAAGTGTTGTCCCTAACTCACATCCTGTCTGCACGCAAAAGCCCTTAACTCAACTGCATTGGTGCTTTTAACTTGAGTTGGCTGGCCCGTCAGAAGGTATAGGCTACAGCTGGAGTTAGTTCAACTCATCAGCAGCTGCTAACACACATGGCCATTCTGCAGTGTAGACTCAGGTTAGCTCTACTCAACTGCTGCTAGGCCTCTGCTGCCTTCCCATAATTCCCCCTACCTGCCCCCCCATCCCCATTATGCCAAGAAAGAACAGGCAAGTTCTCCCACAACTCACAGTGAAGAAACTCCTAGTGCAACTTAGCTTACTGTGGTGCAAATACCATAGAATACGCCCCCAGAGGCCTTAGTGCCACACAGCAGTGAATGCAGTGCCAGGATGGACACAGCAGCTCAAGTATAGATTTGCAGTATGGTTATTCTCATTCAAGTGAGGGTAACTCAAGAGAAATAACAAAGTGTAGGTAACCTGAGTTACTTCTCCAGTGAAGCAGCCCCTATGCCTTTGGTAACCATCCAGCCTTTGGATCATTCAGGTGGTTGGATGTTGTGAAGGCCAAGACTATAACGGTTTGAAAAAGAACTAGGGAAGTTCTTGGGGGATAGGTCCATCAATGGCTATTAGCCAGGATGGGCAGGGATGATGTCCCTAGCCTCTGTTTGCCAGAAGCTGGGAATGGACGACAGGGGATGGATCACTTGATGATTACCTGTTCTGTTCATTCCCTCTGGGGCACCTGGCATTTGCCACTGTCAGAAGACAGGATACTGGGCTAGATGGACCTTTGGTCTGACCCAGTATGGTCGTTCTTATGGATATGGGGAGCATAAAGAGGAGTCAGACATTACACCAGTTCACGTGCTGAAATAACATAGAAACTTTGATGGCAGATAAAACTTCCATCAGGGACATCAAAAATTTCACCTTGAGCCTTAACATTCTCACTCACCATACAATCAACTGAAGTCATCTTGGCCTGCAGTAGCATGTAGTTCAAGTCACTTACAGTTTGAACACCATCAGTTATTTAGTCTCCCTAAATACCTTTGGAGAGTATGTAAGAATGTTTTTTCGGTTATTTTTAACAATTCAGTCTTGCACCCCAACCCTCTTCCAAAAGCTCAAGCAACTTTATTTTTCACAGCTGCTAGAGGAAAATATTCTTGGCCCCAAACAGCTGATACAGAAAGTTTTAATGGCTATTTAACATCATGTAACTCCCAGTTGCCAACCTGACATGCATTGGGCAGGGCAGCTCTGAGATTGTTCCTATGCCCCTGAGGGGGCATGATACATTGGCAGCTGCCCATGATCCCTGCTATTATTCCCATGGGAGAGAGCTTTTATGTGGTGCCAGTCAGACATTCCCAGCATCTAAACTCACCTTCACTGAAGAGTTACCACATCATCTCAGGCTGATGTAACGTTCCGATGCTCACGTTGTAAGGGCCTCCCTATGCACAGCAGAGAATTTAGGACTTTGAATGGGTCGTGCAATTCATATACAAATGGACCCTGATCTTGTGTTCCAAGGTATCAACCCACTGACTTATTAAGGGATCCAGGTTGGGTATGGTTCTGATTATAAGAGTTTGAACCACTATGAAAACATGTCTGTGCAGTTTGACCAAGCTACATGAGCCCTGCGAAGAGTAATTTACTATCATCAAGCCTTGTGGTTATGCAGGCATGGTGTATAACAGGGGTCGGCAACCTTTCAGAAGTGGTGTGCCGAGTCTTCATTTATTCACTCTAATTTAAGGTTTCGCGTGCCAGTAATAAATTTTAACCTTTTTAGAAGGTCTCTTTCTATAAGTCTACAATATGTAACTAAACTATTGTTGTATGTAAAGTAAATAAGGTTTCAAAATGTTTAAGAAGCTTAATTTAAAATTACATTAAAATGCAGAGCCCCCCGGACTGGTGGCCAGGACCCAGGTAGTGTGAGTGCCACTAAAAATCAGCTTGCATGCCGCCTTCGGCACGCGTGCCATAGGTTGCCTACCCCTGGTGTATAATCACAGCTGTCTCCCTACAGCTAGCAGTGGCTAAATAATCCCTGTGCCTTAGCTGTTATGGGTAAGAAGCGAGAGCCAGTGCACCCCAAAAGATTTAAAATCTAAATAGAAATGGGAAAAGACTACAACGAAATCAGTAAGTGACCAGTGAAGTTGAGACATGCATCATACCAGTGCCCCTGGTTTGTTTTAGGGTAGGGATGGACCATATTCTTATTGACAGCACTTTTCTGGTGGGGAGGATTAGGCTGCAGGTTTAGAGTAGAGTAAGGAAGAAAGGGCAGAAGCACCACTAAGGGTTGGTCTACACTTTGATCTAGGGGTGCAATTTCCAGCTCAAGGAGATGTACTTGTCAGAGCCAGATTAACCTTTTGTGGGCCTGGCACCCAATCAGGGCTGCCCAGAGGATTCAGGGGGCCTGGGGCAAATTGCCCCACTTGCCCCCCCCCCCGGGTGGCCCTGCACCCAACATATTTATGGGCCCCCCTGGGGGCAATGGAGCATGGTGCGGGGGGGTTGGTCCCTGGAGCGAGCGGCTGGCCAGGGGCATGGCATGGCATGGCATGGCAGGGGTGGCCCTACTCTGCCCAGCCCAGTGTGATGGCACTATTTACAAACCGACAATTACCACACGCACAGTGGCCCGCCCAGCCCTGTGCTGCCAGCGTGCCCCTTCCCCTTGGGAGTGGGCCCATGCCACTCCACAGAGCCCCCCTCCCCCCCAACACTGGAACAGCCCTCCAATTCCCTATGGTCAGAGCCCTCCCAGACCCACTATGCCCAGCGCCCCCGCAGACCCTGCCACAAATGCACAGCACCCTGCACCACATCACCCCTGCCCACAGCCCCACCAGAATTACCCAGCACCCCACACAGAACCCCCACTCCCTAGTGCCCAGCACACACATCTTCCCTGCCCCCTCACAGCCCAGCACCCCCCACCCCCGGCCCTCCAGACACCCACTCCCCCATGCCCTGCCTCCCGGCCGCACTCACCAGCCCTGCTGGGAAGCAACTGTCTGCCAAGCTGAGCCGGCAGTGCAGCCAGGGCTGGTCCCAAGGCAGGGAATTGCTCCGGCCCCTCGGGAGTGGTGCGATCAGCCAGGCCAGGGCCTGCCCCAGCCGGGCTCCCTCAGGACCCACTTGCCTGGAGGGGCCCAGTCAAGCCCCCCACGCTATCCCCACGCCAACTGGCCGAGACTGGCCAGGCTTCTGCACCAGTCCCAGGCGGCTCAGCTCCAAGGAGACAGGTGGGGCCCCACAGGGGTGGGAAGCAGAGACTGCCCGGAGCCGGAGGTGCACTGGGGTCTGGCCAAGGGGCAGAGAGAAGCCGGCGGGTGGGGCCAGGGGGTGAAGAGGAGCCCTCAGCAGGCCGGCCAAGAGGAGCAAATCGTGGGTGGGGTGGGGGGAGCTAGCAGGGTCTCAGGGCACAGTGCAAGCAGAGCAGGCCGAGGCCCCTTCTGAGCATGGGCCCGGTGCCATTGTAAACCTGGCACTGGTACTCGTAGTAGCGCTCATTGAGCTAGCAGCACCAGTGGTGGGTCAGGGTAACTACACCAAGTAGGTACTTGTCCCAGACCCTAGGTGTGTACTCAGTGGCTACACTCTAGATCGCTCAGAGCTAGCGCGAGTATGTCTCCTTGAGCTGGGAATCACACCTCCAGCTCCTTAGTGCCTGGCAAACCAGGGTGTGAAACTACAGTGTGTTTCATAGATGGGGAGCTGCAAGATGGTTTTAAGAAGTGATGCCTTAACCATCAGTCCTTCCTTTCAGCTATTTTTGGATGGCTTCGCTCTTTTTGCCTCCCTCCCCCCATCTCATGGCTGAGCTCTGACCACAGCAGAGATGACTAAAGAGACCGCCTGTTCAAACGCTTTGTTAGCCACAGATTCCAGGAAATGCTGCCTCCTCCGCCCTCAGCTGGGGTGCATGCTTTCCCCCCCCTTGGATCGTTCCCTGTTTCCATGAATGGATGGTGTTTTCCGCCAGCCTCATGCGAAGTGGGGGAGCTACAAGACAATAGGACCTTGTGTGAGTGCCTGTGGACCACATTATACCTTGAGCTCTTGCATCAGAAAATAAGTGACTACGAATGGCACAGGGGGAACTTCAGTATTTCAGGGGTGCACATGCAGTATGTGTTTTCATTTCATGTCCTGAACTGTTGGGTAGTGTTGCCCTGTTAAATAGCTGTCCTGTTCCACCCCAGTGGTGGCTGCCTCTCACTAGGTGACCAATTAAATGATTCCTATATATAAGGTTAGTAAAGTGCTTCAGGAGGGAAAATGCTACCTAATTGCATTACGTTAATAAGCCATTTAGAAGAACCAGCAGCAGCTGCCAACCCACTTGTTTCTAGTACCCCATCACAGCTGCAGATTGGCAGTAGGGAAAGAAGCAGTTCCATCTCGGTATATAAACAATGAGGCAGGGGGGAGTGGGCAAAACGTACATCAATCCAAGTTACCCTAGGATTGTGGAACGATTAAGTCTCCCCAGCCTCTCCCCAGCGAAGCCATGACTCAGCCTGCCTGAATTATTTCACCACTTTGGTTCTGCCTAATGGGAAAGGTACAGCGGGTCAAAAGCCGCGGCGGCGCCAGCAGATTAAGTGGAACATTTATATAGGCTGCCACAACAGCACAGAGATGGGAGGGATAGGACCAGCTGTTAAAATACCACTGTTCATACATGTCTCTGTTCATATCCTGTCACACTCAGCCTGGGCATGTTTGATTAGCAGGTATGGGCACCATCAGACCTCCTAGCACAGTGGTTCTCACACTTTTGTACTGGTGACCCCTTTCGCATAGCAAGCCTCTGAGTGCGACCCCCCTAATCAATTAAAAATACTTTTTTATATATTTAACACCATTATAAATGTTGGAGGCAAAGCGGGGTTTGGGATGGAGGCTGACAGCTCACGACCCCCCATGTAATAACCTCGCGATCCCCTGAGGGGTCCCGACCCCCAGTTTGAGAACCCCTGTCCTAGCAGTTAAGGGCATCAAAGGGGGATCCGTACTAACCACATGCATTAAGCAGACAGAGCAGGAGATGGTGATTTTTCCCCCCCTTTTGCTTTTGAATTTACCCTATTATGGTGTAGCAATACCCCAGGGCCAGCCCCGTTGGGTATTTGTCTGGAGTTCTCCTTAATGATGCTTATGTGGCCCCTTAACGGTAGGCCCAGCTACTTCGTATTTCTTCTCAAGGCACAAGGAGGACACGTTCTTGTAAAGCCCTTTCAAAAGGGCTTTTGTAAATGATTCCTAAAAGGAAAGGTGTTTTGCTGCAGCCCCGGGAAGATGTTGGCATTCTGCTGATCTACACATTAATATATCCAAAGGTAAAGACAGTCTCCCTGAATTGATCTCCCAGTGCTGCCACCCATTACTTACCCTACCATGCCTCACCCCTCGCTTCATTACAATGGGCCTTAAAATAAAACAAGAGTTTGGCCCTGAACGCTATGGGCCAAATTCTGCTCTGTTGCACCAGTGCAGCCCCAATGGCTTCACTGGAGTGGTATGGATGTAATGGGAACTGAGAGCAGAACCTGGCCCTATGGTACTTGTCTTGCTAACTTTCTGTACCCATCCTGCCCTAAGCTTTCCATGACTCCTACCATGTTGTGCACAAAACAGTCTGTCCTTTTGCCTGCATCTTTCTGCCTCTATCAAGAGCAATCACATGCTCTGGCTGCTTGAGTGGAACTACTGTAAATTGGAGGGAAACTAAGGCTTGGTCTATGCTTTAAAATTTGGTTGAAATAGCTGTGTCGGTCCGGGGTGTGAGTACACCACAACCTGAACCAACATAATTGTGCTGCCCTAACCTCCAGTGTAGATACAGCTGTGTCAACCGTTTGATGTAACTAACTTTGTTTGCGGGGGTGGTGTTCCTACACCAATGGAAAAACCCTTTCCATCCTCGTAGGGCGATGTCAGCACTATTGAGTTATGCCAACATAGCTACACTGATATAGCTATGCCAGTATGGCCTCCAGAAACCTAAGACTAAGGCCTGGTCTCCACTGAAAATTTAGATCGGCATAGCTACACCCCTGAGCGCCATAGCTATGCTGACCTAACCCCTGCTGTAGATGTGGCTAGGCTGATGGAAGAAAACACCCTTCTGTCGCTGTAGGGTATGTCTACACTATGAGGCTACAGCGGCATAGCTGTGATGCCACTGCTATGCCGCTGTAGTGCCCATAATGTAGATAAGGTCTAAGTGACAGAGGTGCTAATCCTCTTGGTTATATCCCCCACCCTGCCTTCCCCGGTTGACTACAGCTCTTTAAACTTCCCTTTGGTAAGGAGTTTGCATTCTCCGCTGCCAATTTCAGCCAACCTGGAGCCAGGAATCCTTTGTGCCACTCGAGTGAAGAGAGAGGCTCAGTCTCTTCCATATTACTGTTTCTTTCCTTTAGAAGTCTCAGCCACGTCTCTTGGTCACCACTGACATTCAGCAGTCTCTGCCTAAGGCCGCAATTCCTCTGCCAGCCATAATGGGTTCAGGACCCTAGCTGTCTGCCTGTGGATTTAGAGCAATGGCTGATGTTTAATAGTAAATTATAGGGCAGTATATTTCATTTATTTTTTTATTGAACCAGCATATTTATAATGGTACATCACAGAGCCAGGAAACTAAAATGCAGAGAGTGTCTCTCTGTTCAAATAACACAACTCAACCTCTTAGTTACTGGTATCTGGCCTTAATCACTTGAATTTTTGCATACTGGTCTCTGGTAGAGCCCTTAACCCACTGGGATAGCTTCCTGATGCAGCACCTAATATTATTATTTCACAGCAGCGGGCTAGAAGCAGTCATGTCACATTCCCAGTACGCTTATGTCAGTGCAAACCTGTTCCCAACCTGCTTTAATAATAGTTTTAAGAAGCCTGAAGGCTCATACTTGAACAACGTTGAATATTAAAAAATTAAATAGTTTTTCCTTCACTTAAACTATTCCTAAAGCCAGCTGGAAACTCTCCACCGGGCTTTCCCCAGGCCCCGCTCACCAATGGACTTGTGCATTGGCAAGATGGATACTGGCTGTACCAGCCTCCAAACACCACTTGCCTGTAATCAAAAAGTATGGATCTATTTTCTTATGTGACTATAAACGTGGCAGCTTTGTACTCACTCAGTCCGTTCCCTCTCTGTGTATGCAGTCCTAGCTGCTTACTGTAGTAACTACAATAAAGCTCCAATCCTGCTATGACATGATGATTATTTGGGCACCATAGTGCCTCACTGCCCTAGTCATGGAGCAAGACCCCATCGTGCTGGTGTCCTCACAGCACCCCCCTCGAGGCAATGGTGCAAAAACTGGCACCTACATTTTATGCCTATTACGCTGGTGGCGCTAATGCAGCTCTGGGAGAGGAAGCTGGATTCTGTTCAGGCTTGCCCATTGCCGACAGAATTGTTACATAGGTTCCAGCTGCAGAGGCTATCATTGGTAATGTTTTAACCCAGTTTGACTCTCAGAGCCCAAGCCACATACAAAAATAATTCAGTTGTATACCTAACCACGGCTGCAGGGCCGGCGCAACCCATTAGGCGACCTAGGCGGTCGCCTAGGGCACTACAATTTGGGGGGCGGCGACCGCGGCGGTATTTCGGCGGCGGGACCTTCCGCCGCCTCTGTGGGGGGCGGCATTTCGGGGCGGGACCTTCCGCCGCCTAGGGCAGCAGAAAAGCTGGTGGCGCTCCTGCACGGCTGCCAGTTTTCAGAACAGAACTGCACTTCCAGTAAAATGGATGGTGCTGTTTGTTCACAATGAAAAGAACTTGCCCTGTGAGCTTTTCATGCTGCCATTCTCAGCAAAAAGCCGAGCACCCTACACTTTTACCCTAGCAGGGAGAGGCTAGATCTGTAACTGGATGGAAAGCTTCTGACAAATTAATCAATGCAACAGGAAGTGGCAGGGATAATTTAAGCTGTGGCATGCTTCCTTCTGAATCAGCACTGAACCAAAGCCCCAGCATAGCATAGGGGGCAATTTGCTCTTACAGATACAGTTGCTCAGGTGAGACATAATAGGGATCTGGGGTACTTGTGGTCATTCAAGATGACACTGTCTCATTTTTAAGAGTATTAACCCTAATGGGCAGGCTGCTCAAACTCCCAGCTCATGTAATGACATTCTGTTTCTCTAATTGCCCCCTGCAGTTGGAGAGGGTATTCTCTACTTCCTTCCCTAAACTGTAACATGTAGTGTTTCTTGGTTCTATGAAACAGCTTTGTCCCCTACACTATATTTCATGAGGGCTTTGCCTGCTTTTAAGTGACTCAAGAAATGGGCTTTCCGATGCACTAGGTCTGTCTTTGCTAGGACAAAGCATCCACCAAGTCATACTAAAGCCCAGTGAGAGTCCCTTACAAGTTCAAACTACAACACAGAAAAGATTAAAGTTGTTGCACCTCAGCACCTTTATATTCCTACTATAGACATACACACACACAAACAGCGAAGAGGGTGGAGTGGGGAAGAAAAAAGGGAAAGTGATGTTTTACTCAAGGTCCTTTTATAATCCAAGAACTGATGGATTGTCAGCTAAAAGGATCAGCAGCGATGTTGTTCACGCTGACACTTAAGATGCCATTGTTAAGTTTCAGGGTTAACATCACAATGAAAGAAACGAGGCCATTCACAACGCTCTTTCCAGACTGTAAGATAGCCCTCTGTCTGCTTCTCTTTGCAAACACAGGAACTGAAATACAGATTCAAGTGCCCAAATCACTAGCCTGATTTTCAGAGGTGCAGTGCTGCACCTCTCATGGACTTAACATATTAAGAATACACTGACTTCAGTGGGAGCTGCAGCTACTCAGCACCTCTGAAAAAAGTCAGGCCACTAAAATGCCTAAATATGTATTTAGGTGACTAACTTGAGGCACCCAAGTTGGAAAATTTTGGTCTGCACAAATTCTGCATTAATGATCTGGATGATGGGATTAATTGCACCCTCAGCAAGTTCATAGATGACACTAAACTGGGGGGAGAGGTAGATATGCTGGAGGTTAGGGATAGGGTCCAGAGTGACCTAGACAAATTGGAGGATTGGGCCAAAAGAAATCTGATGAGGTTCAACAAGGACAAGTGCAGAGTCCTGCACTTCGGATGGAAGAATCCCATGCACCGCTACAGGCTGGGGACCGACTGGCTAAGCAGCAGTTCTGCAGGAAAAGGACCTGGGGATTACAGTGGATGAGAAGCTGGATATGAGTCAACAGTGTGCCCTTGTTGCCAAGAAGGCTAATGGCATATTGGGCTGCATTAGTAAGAGCATTGCCAGCAGATCGAGGGAAGTGATTATTCCCCTCTATTCAGCACTGGTGAGGCCACATCTGGAGTATTGCGTCCAGTTTGGGCCCCCCCCTAAAGAAAGGATTTGGACAAATTGGAGAGTCTCCAGCAGACGGCAACGAAAATGATTAGGGGGCTGGGGCACATGACTTATGAGGAGAGGCTGAGGGAACTGGGCTTATATAGTCTGCAGAAGAAAAGAGTGAGGGGGGGATTTGATAGCAGCCTTCAACTACCTGAAGCGGGGTTCCAAAGAGGATGGAGCTTTCACTAGGAGGGTGGTGAAGCACTGGAATGGGTTACCTAGGGAGATGGTGGAATCTCCTTCCTCAGAGGTTTTTAAGGCCCGGCTTGACAAAGCCCTGCCTGGGATGATTTGGTTGGGGTTGGTCCTGCTTTGAGCAGGGGGTTGGACTAGATGACCTCCTGAGGTCTCTTCCAACCCTGATATTCTATGATTCTATGAATCCCTGGGGCCACCAGCAAAGGGCTAGACAGGCATATGAGCCAAGTGTGAGTTCAATCAGATCCCTGCATAGTTCAGCCATTTATTCCATTTTGTCTTCCCCAGGCTGGATTCTTGTGCTTTATTTCTTTATTTCAAGAACCTTTAACAAGTTGTCCCGAGAACAGCAGCAGCAGAGCCTGGGGCTCGTCTTCACTGCAGTTAGCTCAAGTCCCATCCACACACAAAAGCCCTGCAGTGGGGTGGTGCTTTTAGACACAGCCACAGACTCCAGTGTGTGCTAAAGAGCTAAGGCTTAGCAGGCTCTCTCTAGCATATGTTCAACCCTTCTGACAACTTCCTAGGACATGAGACAAAGGAGATTTTACAGGGCTAAAGAAACCCAACCCTGCCATTAACAGTTAGGCTAAATTCAAGGCCTTTAGTTTGCAAGACTTAAGAATTAAGTCTGAGAATACCCTGACCAGTTTTTAACAGGAGTGGGTGTTTGAGAGGTGGGGGGAAGTTATTTGGACAACTAGCCTGGCTGAGATGCTCCACATTTGGCACCAAGCTACTTGAGGTCAGACGCAGAGGAGCAGGCATGGCCTGTTCCCAGAAGGGCTGCAGCCATCAGTTTCTTGGATGTCATGCGTACTCTGGAAACCCAGCATTTTCCACTTACAGTCACCAGTGTGGGAGTTGAGAAGTTCTGTGTAAGCAGAAAGCTGCCCTGAACAGAAATGAAAATGGGGCTCTAATTGCAGGGCTTGCTAAGTGTCTATTTCACTGGGGGGGCAGGGATAGCTCAGTGGTTTGAACATTGGCCTGCTAAACTCAGGGTTGTGAGTTCAATCCTTGAGGGGGACACTTAGGGAGCTGGGGCAAAAATCAGTACTTGGTCCTGCCTAGTGAAGGCAGGGGGCTGGACTCCATGACCTTGCAAGGTCCCTTCCAGTTCTAGGAGATAGGATATCTCCATTAATTTATTTATTCATTAGGACTGTGAGCTCTCGTAAAAGCTGTTACAGAGGGGACCATACAGTGGATTAGGCAGCACTTTTTTCAAGGCACCACAAGCTGTGTTTAAAAAACATGCAGATTAAAAGAGAAAAAGAAGAAGAAAAAACCACCCCATATTTCTGATCTTGCTAAGAGTGGATAGTGGCATAAACAACCCCATGCAATGTATGTACACAGCAGTACGGTCATACGTCTGCCAAACTCTGAGGGGACAGAGATTCATGGGAGAGAGAGAGAGAGTGTGTGTGTTTTTTTTTTTTGTTTTGTTTTGTTTTTTGTTTTTGCAGGAAACTACTTACAGAAGGGCCTATGGCTCGCTACTCCCACCACACCCTTCTGCACAGCACATCCACTTACCACCCTGTCACTTTTCCCATCACCTCTTGCTCTGGCCCAAAAGGTGAAAAGTTGCTCTACGTCACGGTAGAGTACACTAGGAAAAAGCAGTAAGACTTCTTCCCTGAAGCAGCCCTGAGACATCCTGTGTGGGATTCCAGCACAACAGTGATTCACTTTAAACACCAGAACAGTTCACAGCTGTGTGGTGGTCCCATAGAAACTGTCCTACACCTCTGACTGATTGTCTCACTGCTTTTGGATCTCCAAAAATTTGATATGCTGCTTTTTTTTTTGGCTTAATCACTCTAGTTTGTTTTATGTAACTCAGTTTGGAGTTTGCATGGGTAAAGCTGATCTTGCAAAGAAGATGTATTTTACCAACACCAGCTGAAGGGGGTGTAGTTTGGAGGAAGGACTGTTGCAATGTAGAGGATCACAGAAGCTGGAGATAGGAGATCTGCCCCATTATAATTTATTTCACTGTAAGTACAGCATATAGCTTCCCTCCTAGAAGACATCTGCTGCTAGTTATGCCTGCAGAGGGCCCTTCTGGGAACCTCTCTAGGGTAGAAGAGCTAACACCGTTTGTGTTTAACCTTCAGGAGTTTGAGCTTTGGTGAGGAGATGGAAATACACCTCTACCCTGATATAACGTGAATTTGGATACAACGCAGTAAAGCAGTGCTCCGGGGAGGCGGGGCTGCACGCTCCAGTGGATCAAAGCAAGTTCGATATAATGCAGTTTCACCTATAATGCAGTAAGATTTTTTGGCTCCCGAGGACAGCGTTATATCAGGGTAGAGGTGTAGTATTGGTTTTCTACCTACTTATTTGTAAGGGCACTAGATTTGGGTCCCAAGAGGGCCAGAATTCTAATCAGCCCTGTCCTTGGACTACCAGTCATTTAGTTCTCAGCACCTCCGTTTCCTCTAGCTGAGAAATAGGGATAACTTGCCTCTCCCACCTATGGTGGAAATTACAGTCATCAAGCTCTTTGCAGATGCAAAACTCTACAGGTGTCAGTGCAATATAACGCACAACAGCAGCTGCGCTGGATCCAGTGGCTAGGACTTGTCTGGTTACAAGCAAGTCACTGCAGTAAAGAAGTTGAGTTGCTTGGAAATCTAGGACTGGTTCCTCTCCAACAAACACCTCTGAAATGTGATTAATTGTTTTTGATTACAAACTTCTCTAGGGAACGTCAAAGCAGACTGCCAGGGAGCTTGGGCAACTGGTGCAATTCCCCTCCAGCTGCACAAAGTGACAAAGGGATCAGGGCCTAAAGGTAGCAACTTAGCTGGTAGTCTAAAGGAACAGCTCCCTGCAATTCATTCATTCATCCAGCTTTTCTGAAAGTAATGGTAAAAATTCAGGTTAGTGGAGCAGAAGAGGGTAGTTAAGAAAGTGTCTTTGGTCTCTCCTGGGCACTGGGCTGTTTTCTCCAAATGAAAGCCTACTGGTATTGGCACCCTGCTAGTAGGCCTAGTCCAGAGTCTGGGGATACCCTGAAGGTGGGTTTAAAATGGTACCTGTATTGTGAAGCACTCTTCTATTTAAACTAGCAGCAGGGAAGGTCAGCTCATATTCACCCCTTCCCTACTGATAGGAAGTTAGAATGAAGCAGAGTGCCACAGGCAGAAGCAGCCCTGCTCAGTTCATTGGACTTCACCTCCAGCCTGATCGGTGAATGTGCACTTTTGAACTCGAGCCAAAACCAGACCACATCATGGGCACAGTGTGGGCTGTGGCACTGCTACCATCGCCTGCGCCAGGCCTACCTGGCTGTTGAGGTTAAGAGGCCTAAAACAAAGTGAAAGAACATTGCAAAACAACATGGAGCAAGGGTTAGAGCCCTGGGGGGTCTAGACATTGTTAAGATATAGATATTCAGGCCTGTCTGCAAAGGCCTCTACTTTAAGAATTCAGGTGTATTCTTATCACTAAGCTAGTTATAGAGGTATAAAAGAAAGAATCAAAATCACTCTCTGTATGTGTAAGGGCCTTCTCTCACTGTGACAGTCTGAGGCCTGGTTCTTAAGTTAAGGCCTTCCGCTAAGCAGCAGAGGCCAGCCATAAACTGGGAAATGTATGGTCACAGCCTCACATTCCAAACTAGTCACATTGAAATAAGGTGCTATTGGGCTGTTAGGAATACAATCCTGTCCTGATATTCCTATCACCTCCAGAGAAAGGGAAGAGCCTAGAAGATGTAAAAGGAAACTTAGTTTGATAGCATCCTGTCTGGGAAGAACTCACTTATCAATAGCTGGAATGTGAAATCCTCATTTCTGTATTGTTTTATCACTGTAGTCTTCACTTCCCTATTGTTTGTCTGTATAATCTCAGTCTGGTTCTGTGATTGTTTCTGTCTGCTGTATAATTAATTTTGTTGGGTGTAAACCAATTAAGAAGGTGGGATATAATTGGTTAGTTAAATTTCAGTAAAATGATTGGTTAAGGTATAGCTAAGCAGAACTCAAGTTTTACTATATAGTCTGCAGTCAATCAGGAAGTAAGAGGGAGGAATGGGGGTGGGGGAATTGGAATCATGTTTTGCTAAGGGGGAAATGGGAACAGGGAAGGCTCTGTGGTGTCAGAGCTGGGAAGGGGGACACTGAGGAAGGAAACTGGAATCATGCTTACTGGAAGTTCACCCCAATAAACATTGAATTGTTTGCGCCTTTGGACTTCGGGTATTGCTGCTCTCTGTTCATGCGAGAAGGATCGGGGAAGTGAGAGGGTGAAGGAATAAGCCCCCAACAGACATCCCAAGACAATGTTACCCAAATTAAAAAGTGTAGCTGTATTTTCTCTTCCACTATTATCTTCTTGAGGGTGGATTCATAAACTTCAAAACACTCACAAATACTCCTCTGTGATACTTGGACTATGAAACCTTGTAGCCTTTAGACCTGGACACCCGCATCTTGACTGCAAACTGCAGTGTCAATAGAGAGCAACTTGCTTTGGACAGTTGATCCCAAGTCATTCCCTGATATATCACTCTTCCATTGTCTTTGTCATGGAAGAGGGGCTTCAGGGAACAGACACCTGAAGCACTGATGTCATGCCCATCTAGTTCTGAGGGTGCAGCATTCAGCCAAAGCGAGATTTCTTCCTTTATTGTTCAAATACCAGAATCACAAAAATCAAACCATAAAGCAACCAAACAGGCACCACTCTCTACAAACGAAGAGAACAGAGATAGTAAAGGGTTACATCTTTGTGCCGTATCAACTGATGCATATACAAGTTCTAGTGACCTCCCATCTCCTGCCTGAGGCCCGCACTCCCTCTTCCCACCAGGAAGGACGGGACTTCACAGGAGGTTTCTCATCCTTTCCTACACAGATTTATTCCCATTTTAAAATGCAAGCACAGAACTGCACAATCCCAGGCAAATGCAGCACACATGCTACAGGTGCCCAGAGGAAACAGAAGTGACAGTTGTGACAGGTAGATGCCCACCCTCATCTCACAGCCCATAGTCGCATGCTTCAGGACTGTTCTTTGTATACAGCTCAAAATAGCCTTTGAGCGTTTGCACATCAGTCATCGTAGCCTTGACGGCAGGATCCTTCTTCATGGCTTCCACCCATTGCCTGAGCTTTGGGGTGTGCTGCAGACAGCTATGGGAACAGGAAAGAAACTTTGTATGAACAGAGGGGAAATGGGGAGGACATCAAGAAAGCTGAACCTTTAATGAGGTTCTGCGTTCCTGTTTGTTTTGCCTTCTCCCTCCCACAAGGTTAAATTCAAAACAGATAGAAGAAATAAAGTTTCAGGCCACAGAGCAGAGAGCTAGAGATGCCCTTCTATGTCTACACTGCATTTCAACTCTCACAGCATTGAGTTTCCAAGCCTGGGTCTACAGATGTGGGCTTGTGCTCTGGCGCTAAAAACAATTGTGTAGATGTCCAGGCTGGATCTCAGGTTCTGAAACCCACTCCCATCCCCGGGCTTCAGAGCCTGAGCCCCACCCTGAGCCCCAACGTCGACACAGATGTTTTTAGTGCCATAGCATAGACTCAACTTTGTAGACCCCTGCTCTGAGGCTTGCTGCCATGAATTTAAAATGCAGAGTAGACATGCCCTGTAAGGCTATCAAGTCTTCTTTATATAGCCAAGAGTGAACAGCCACTGCTTGTGGAAGCTCCAACTCTAAGAGATAAGCATATAATCCTTGTGTGATGTACCTACCAACCTTTAGAAGTCTGATTACACCCTCGTCCCTCCACAGAGAGCAGGTGATCCCCCACTGACTGCAACATTTGTTTTGCTGGAGTGGAAGATATTCACATTGGTGTGTGTGTGTGTGTGTGTGTGTTTAAAAAAAAAAAAGTTGTGAGGTGCTCAGATACTGTGGTAACGGGTGCCCTACAAACACCTACGATAGAGGCAGGTTCTCTTTGTGAGGCTAATTCCATCACTAGCAGGTCTTAACTTTGGGAGAGCTGGTTTCAATAGGGCAAGGTGCCTTCTGGGACTATTTTTATTCAGTCTGTACAGTGCTACACAATGGGGTCCTGGTCCATTACAAGGGCTGTTCGGTGGTACTGAAATACAGCTAACCTCCCCAAGCATAACCCATTACCCTGCCCTGTTCGAGTCTGGAGAATGGATTTACACATTCCATTCACACTCTAAGCAGGAGGGTTCCTGGCTGGGGTAATTTAGAGTTAATTAGAAGCTGAAATGCACCACTCGAAAATGTGCAAGATCCATAAAACATTCAAGCACTTACTCAGGCAATTGGAAGAATTCCAGACGTTCAAACCAAGGCCAGATCATGTAGTCAATCATGGACACAGAGTCCCCACCATAGAACACAGTCTTGCGACCGGCTAAAATCTGTGGAGGACAAGATGCAGCATTTCATATTAAAATGAAGTTACATGGAAAAGTCCTACAAAAAAAACAAAAAACATGCTATACTGCAAAGCAGGAGCCAGGGAGGAGATGGACAGGAGAGTGATTGCAGAAATGGCACCTCCTTACCTAAATTAAACATTTTTAGTGGGCCAGTCAGTCACTAACACAGCTCCAATATCAGTTTGGATACTTCACATGACGAGAGCTGGATTCTAGTCTAGCTCAAATGCAAGAAGAGGTGCACAACATGGATTGGCAATTACACACGAGCCATGAATAACAATCTTCTCAGGATCCAGGTGGCGATGCTGGCAGTTAGAGACCTTTTTAACTTGTAAGCTGGCAATTCTGACGTGGAGGCACCAAGACAGATATGGCAACCCAGCTGTGTTTGGAAACTTTTTTTTTTTGGTTAAATAAACATTTCAGCTACACCATAAGACTGGTCAAACTAGGGCATAAAGATTTCAGCTGCATTTCTTTTTTTACTGTATCACCAAGTTGAGGTAGCTTTGTGAATGCAATTCTACCATACCATTGTCATGCTAAGACCTGTGCCAGATTCCATCCTCAGACACAAGAGCAGAGTCCTCCAGCTCAGAAGAGATGGGAGATGAACTCTTCCTATGGCAAAACTGATCCACACTGTATAGACTTCTAAAAACAAGTGCCGTGTAAACAGATTGGAATGTGCCTCTGTTGCTGCACCTGTAAACTGGCGACAATCCCCAATTTCAGATGAGAGAAGAGGCTAACCTAGATGTTTGGCAAGCACTTTGCCATTATGCAGGGCCTACCGTGGTAGGATCTTGAAGTATTTGACCTGCATTTGCAGTAAGGTCCCCTAACCCACCTATACTTTCTCCATATACAGATTGTACGTGCAACATTCTTATGAGTTTGGTTGAATGAGGAGTGGACAAAGCTCTTTGTTTCTACGGTGCCTAGCATAACAGGGTCCTGCTCCATGACTAGAACTCCTACACGCTATGGTAGTAGGAGTCATCATCAGAGCCTATTCGGCCTTCCTCCTGAGATAGCACTTGGAGGGGCTTTTTCAGACACCTTAAAATGCCAGCTTCTCGTCCATGTAAAGCAGACATTAAGAGTCGCGCTGGCATTTCCCCTCCTCCTCCCCGCCACAGATAAGTGATCTATTAAAAGCCTCAAACCATCAATCAGCAAAGATCTGAGGAGCTGCTTCAGTCACCAGGTGCCTGACAGAAAATAACCAGATGTTAATAGTTTCATAAAGATGTGACCATGGCTCCCTCTGGTGGGCAGCAGTGAATAGGACACAGGACATTTCACGCTTCTCTGGCCGACAGCTCTTGGAACAGGCTGAACGGATTTTGCATGGCTGGATCCTCGGTATCTTCTCTAGCTCAGACTGGGATTTAAGCCACTGCAACAGAGAGAGCAGCTCCACATGACCTGCGAGTCCATATACATCTAGAAAATCCCTCAGGATCTCTCAAAGTCTTTTGTAGCAAGCAGCAGGTATCTTGCAGCAGGATTGCAAATGGGAGGGAAAAGGGAAACTTAGTTCTTTATTTCTCAGTGCATTTCTCTTGCAAGAAGTCCCCTAGGAAGCAGTTGCCCACAAGAACCAGACAACGTCATCTGCCAGTACTTTAGCTCTCGACTCTGATCAGCTACACAAAGATGAAAGGCTTTAATTCGAGAGGAACTCGGTGTTTGAAGCATTTGGTAGTGGGGTGTTAGTGTAGCTAACATGACAAGTTAGACAGAGGTATCAGCGGGACAGGGATACTCGAGTGTCAGCCATGCCAAAGTAACTGGCTGAAGTTAAAGCCATCAGCAAAGGGAAGGAGGAGAGGACTGTAGCCAGAGCTATGAGAGGTTCCCAACAGGGGAGAAGTGTGCTGAATGCTGCTTCTTGCTCAAGGAGGACAGAATATGATTTTTTGTTCTTGAACATGCAGTCATTTCTTTGCCTCCTGATCAGATGACCAGGTAGCTTTTTGGTTGCTTTATTTCTAGAAGATAATGGCCCTCTGGCCAAAGAGGCAAAGGAGTTTGTTCATTCAAACAACTATATTTTAAGGAGTCACACCGCAGATGGAGGGAAAGCATCAGCACATCTTATTCAAACAATGACTTGGCAGCCGTTTGGGTTAACAAAAAACAGCACTTGAAGTAAAACTGAATTTAAATCTCTAATATAGATCCAAAACCACCTGTTGCAGCTCCCTGGATGTTGACGGAGGTACACGATTGTACTAGAACAAGGCCCATAGCTGGATTTTTGCAGTCAGAGTCCCCGCAAGCCAATGATTCAACGGGGTGATGTGGTGAAGACAGTTTCACAGCCAGCAGTACGCAAAGGAGCGACGTGGCCAGCATCACATCCAGCCACCTTTGACTGCCCTAACTTGATGAATCAGGTACCTGTTTTGCAGCTAGGTGAATTGGAGTGAGAGATCAAGGGAGATTTGGACTCACCAGCTTCAGGATTCGAGTGCCTGAAATCCCTCCCCTGTAGGTGTGGTGGTTATATTCCACGGGAATGAGCAGGGAGGCAGGATAATAGCTAGTAGTAGGACAGAGGGGCCAGACACTTAAGTAGTAAACTAAGGGTCAACTACTTCATCCCCAACATTGTTGTACTGATCTCAGTAACAGCAAAGAAACAACATTGTCAGTCAGATGGGCGTGGTGGTGGACATGCTAACATACCAGAGAAGGTTATAACAACCCAGAGTCTGAATGCTCTTAGACCTTGCTGCAAGATCTCCTTCTGCCCTCCTAGGAGGGCAGGGGTGGACATAAAACAGCAGAGGTGGCTAGCACTTGAGAAGGGTGTGGAGCAAAATCCTCTATGAAGTCCACTATGGAGCTCACAATTCAGCTCTTGTTTAAACTGTGCCATGCTTAGATGTTGGGGTTTTCTATGCCACCCATCAGTGTGAGGGGAGTAAACAGGACCACTCATTTTTCATAGTTAGAACTTCTGAAATAAGTCCTGCCACCTCCCTTTCTCAAGGCTTTCCAAGTGAGACAGTCAGCCGAGTGCATGCGAGCAGAAGAGGACTCCCCTTTACCATAGGTTTGGTGGTTTTGTTCAATCCCAGAGAGGGCTCCGTTTCTTACCTCCTCAAATTGGCCAAGCTTCTCACCGAACTCTGCTTTCAGCGCTGAACTGTCCTCCCCATTTTTAACTGCCAGGAGATGTTTGAAGGCTAGAGGTGGTAACTGAACAAACCAAACAAGATGTTACTGAGAGCTTGACCTCCTTGCAGAAGGGAGGTTTTATCTCATTACAGGGATAGTCACAAGTCACTTCAGCCCAGATCCTTAAAAGGTATCTGAAATCAATGGAAGTTAGGTGCCTAAATGCCTTTCAGGATCTGGGCTTTAGCGGTTAAATTTTAACACAAACACACACCTCACCAAGCCTAATAGCAACAGAAGTGCTCTCTTTATGTTTCAGAGAAAATACAGGTTGCAAAGGAGAATTAAAATGCTAATACTGAAGGATAATAGTGTAGGAGAATCAGAAGAGGGAAACTCACTAGTCTTTCCATTGTTCAACCTGCCTACAGTGCCAAAAAAAGCGCCAGCAATAAAAATGGTGAAATGCAAATTTTGACATTCTAAGGACGCTTTTGAAATTCCAATAAATGTTAATAGGAAAGGATATTAAGGGACAGTCAGATTTTAACTTTTGTTTAAATAAATGTCTGACAGTCTAGGCCATTGATTTTATCTCTCCAAGAACTTTGTAGTTTGCACACCTGCCAGAGAAGTTAGGGGATTGGCGTGAGTTACAATACAAATATTAGCCAAGGTTATGAAGTTATTTTAAAGCTTCCTTTTAGCTTTCCAACAGTTTACAGACCCCATGCTTTGAAGAATTATCCTAGAGTTAAGAATTTGAGAATGGCACTCATGCATGCATTCACCCAGTTTGCCTTATTTGCTTAGGACTGGTCTATAATGGTACGGCAAAGCACACCACAGAGGTGTCATTTATAGGGCACGCCAATTGCCTCACGTAGACCCTGCTGGTGCATTCCAAAAGGTACCTCATTAATGTAATTTGAAACAGGACTATATTAATGCCTAGTTTGCATGCCAGCAGGGCTTACATGGGGCAGTTAGAACATAGCACATTAGAGCTCTCTGGGGACACACACACACACACACACACACACACACACACAAACAAAAACAAAAAAACCAAACCACACCTCTCTGGCACACTTAGATCTTGTCTACATGGCATGGCAAAGGCTGATCTGCTAACCCCCTTAAACTGAACGGCAGTTTCCTCATTCTGCACCCATAGACATAAACGAGCTTAAAATCTGCTTTCATGTCACATGTCCCTTTTTTCTGTCAGCATTTGAAAGACAGAGATGCAGACAGCTTAGCAGAATTTTGAATTAGTGAATGGTAAGTGGTTCTAGGATATTTAAAAGAGTGATTTTACTAGGAGACAAGATCCATCCTTAAAAGTGGAAGGAAAGGTCTACAGTGCTGTGCACAATACTAGTGCTGCACTGAAGGAGGTTACACGGCCCCCTCCTCATCACACTGTACCTTGGAGAATCTTTCCAAGAGCATCTTTTGATACGCTCGCTCATAAGGGTCAGCGGGTAGAAGCTTCTTCCCAGGATATGCTTCATCCAAATACTCGCATGTGATTGGAGACTCATAGATCAGCTGACCCTTGCTGGTCTCCAGAATAGGCACCAAACCAAAGGGATTTTTCTCAAAGAGCCAGTCAGGTTTATTTTTCAAATTGACGTTGATTATTTCATGCCTGAAGAGTTTAAGACACAGCAAGATCAGTTTTGTCAGCCTACTCCAGTAACTTCAAAGAAAGCAATAGTGTTTACCCCTAGCTAACCTACAGGAGGATATTGAGGCAAGGGGGGGAAAAAAGAGCCAGGAAAACATTCCCATTGATTTACCACCTCTCCTTTCTTGAAGTCCTGTGGTACCATCAGGACTTCACTTTCCAAGGCTTCTAATATGGCATTTTGCACACTAGGAATTGAGAGTCCAGCATGGAAAGAGGAAAATAAGAGCTTCCTCTGAGTAGGGCTCAGCTTATTTTCTTTAACAAATACAAGGATAAAGCGGATACCGACCCACCAAGCCCATCCCCAGCACAGCCCGACAAACAAGAGAATGAAGCCAATTTGCCTTTGACCACAGCAACAGCGGGCAGGCATGCCAGAAATGCAAGAAGTTAGGACAGTAGCACAAAGAATGGCATTATACTTGTTTAACAAGTCTTTCAAGACATACTATCACCCCTTCCCGGGCACACACTTTGGACTGCTGGGAGGGGAATTCAAGTCTCTGCCAGGCTGAACCCAGAGGTCTTTCAAACTCCTGAAGCCTGAATGGAGTCCAGACACAGGCTTATCTCAGGGTCCCTAGGCACATTCTCAGGGCACAGATCTATCTGGTACCCCACTCCAAGTGGGGGGAAAACCTGCTGTCCAACGGCCTAGCCCTCCTGGGCGCAGCGTTGACACGTCAGAAGTACAGATTATACAAAAACATCATAACATCCTAAGGCTGTCTAAACTGCAGAGTTTTGTCACCAAAAAAGTTATGCCATTTAAACTAAACTGCTTTAATTAAGCTGCTGTCGCATGTCCACACAATGCTCCTTGTGTCTGCGGAGTGCATCCACACTAGCAGCTCCTGCATCGACAGAGAGCAGTGCACTGTGGGTAGCTATCCCAGTGTGCAACTGGCCGCAGGGTGCTTTGGGAAGGGTTTGCAATGCCTCATGGGGCATGTACAGCATCACATGATGCAGGTTTGTCAATCCCATTGTTTCATGAGCCTTCTATTAGAACGCCACCAACAGGGATCAGCAACTTTTGGCATGCGGCCCATCAGGGAAATCCCCTGGCGGGCCAGGCCAGTTTGTTTACCTACAGCGTCTGCCGGTTTGGTCCATCGCAGCTCCCACTGGCCTTGGACGGCGAACCGCGGCCAGTGGGAGCTGCGATCGGCTGAACTTGCGGACACTGCAAGTAAACAAACTGGCCCGGCTCACCAGCATCTTTCCCCGGTGGGCTGCGTGCCAAAGGTTGCCGATCCCTGGCCAACAACTTTTCAACTGAAGTGTTGGGCAGGGGGCGAAGTGTGTGTGTCGGCATGCTGTCTTGTAAGTTCAGATGGCCACTGGAAGCAACCAGTCCCGAGGCAGGGTGATGCCCCCAACATCAGCCCCCCATCTCCCTCCCTGGCTCTGCACAGCAGTCTCTCACACATACACACATCTGTCCCTGCCTGCCTACCTCTGTGTTCCTGGTGTGGGACAGCAGGAGCATTCCCCTTAATGATTTGCTCTTTGTTGTCCCAGCAGAGCAGCACCCGCTCAGCTGCCAGAACGGAGCTTTGAAAGGGGAAGGGTGCATGCCTGCCGGGCTGCGGAGTTCAAAACAGTGAGCAGAATGGTCATGGGGGGGGGCATTGTGGGATACCTGGGGAGGCCAGTTCTGGCAACATAACGAACGGCAGTGTCTACACTGACCCTTTTTGTTTTAACTGTGCCACAAAAAGCTTTATGCCTCTCACCGAGGTGGTTTTATTTTGTTGTTGAAACTGAAGAATTTTGTCGCCAAAAGTAGCTTTGCAGTGTGTACACCTCCACTGTTCTGCCGCCAAAAGCTGCCTTTTGGCGAAAAAAAAACTTGGCAGCATAGACAAGCCCTAAATGCAACATCCATCACTAGCTCACTCTTCCCTTGGGAGTCCTTGGAGGATCATCTATGTTCTGTCAGGCAGGATCCTCCACCTACTCTGCCCCTGCAGCAACCTCCCTCATCTTAACCTGGTGCAAAATGGCTCTCTTTCGTCTCCTACCAGCCCCCATGAGTCCTTTTAAAGACTTCAGCTGGGGTCACCTGCTTCTTTTGTGCTACCCTGGTAACTTTCCTGTACATTCCACCACCACCCCCTCCTGCCTTCATTCACATAAGAGGAAGAAGTGTCTTCTCCCAGCTATAGCAGATCCATCCTGCAAGGTGTATTACTTTGAATAGGCCACTGAGTGTGGATCACTCACTGGCCTGGTCTTTACTTGGGGGAAGAGTGGGGGGGGAGGGAGGGAAATTGATCTAAGATACACAACTTCAGCTACGAGAATAGCGTAGCTGAAGTTGACATATCTTAGATCGACTTACCTCCCTTCCTCACAGCGCGGGATCGACGGCCGCGGCTCCCCCGTCAACTCCGCTTACGCCTCTCGCCCTGATGGAGTTCTGGAGTCGACGGGAAGCGCGTGCGGGGATCGATTTATCATGTCTAGACGAGATGTGATAAATCAATCCCCAATAGATAGATCGCTACCCACCGATCCGGCGACTAGTGTGGATGTACATACCATTGTCTCTGCTAGGCTGGAGACATGACACAAGCCTGCTCACTCAGGGTGGAGCAGCATACATACAGGCTTTGCATGACACAGCAATTTCATGGTATGATTTTATAAAATCATCCACAGTTCACAAGTGGCATAGGCAGAGCCCCATATTTATCACATCTACATAAGCAGCAGCCATTTTAAAGGCAGTTAAGCCCAGCCACAATACAGTTTCACTTCCGATTGAAAGTGCATGTGCTCTTGCAACACACAAGTTTAGGAAGTTCACAGGAGGCGTGACTCGCATTCTGGAGTAACAACCTGCAACAGAATTTTACTCTGACCTTACACTGAACAGAAGGGAAATGGTCTTAGCCACAGGTTGGGAAGAGGAATAGGTAGTCTAAGAGGCAATATGATAAGGCTAAAATACCAAAGCCAAGCAGACAATGTTGGGGTTTTCTGGTTTGTTTTTTTAAACAAACACACACTCACTCAGGATTTGCATATCCTTGAGTTTTTCTGGAAGTCAGTTTAATTGCTTGAGTTTATTAACATACTTGTAATGGGAACAAACATGTGTGGAGTGGCCATACTACCAAATACCTGTCTCCTAGAACAAACTTGTGTGGAGTTTCCAATTAAGCATGTCAGCTAACAAGTTAAATGACAACACTGCAATAAACAGATTTCCCACTTTAGCATTTATTTAAATTGGTTATCTGATGCCAGTATCTCCCCCCCCCCCCAACTCCTTTGGCAGCCTTGTATCTGAATGATCATGCAGTACCTGATCCTGCAAACTGTTCTGGTGCAGGGGTTTGTCTGTCAGTGCAGAGCCCCACACAGGATGCCTGCACACAGCAGCGTACCGGACCACAACCTTAGATTGTAAAGTCTGTGCTGCAAAGAGCTCTCTTCTTTCATGGCTGTAGAGTTATCTAATGCCCAAAAGAGCATCAGAAATTACATATACAAAGCTACAAGTGTGACTTAACTGCCAAAAAGAAACTACACCTCTACCCCGATAGAACGCTGTCCTTGGGAGCCAAAAAAAAAAATCTTACCGCATTATAGGTGAAACCACGTTATATTGAACTTGCTTTGATCCGCCGGAGTGCGCAGCCCCGCCCCCCTGGAGCGCTGCTTTACCGCGTTATAGCCGAATTCGTGTTATATCGGATCGCATTATATCGGGGTAGATGTGTATTAGAGAGACCAGGTGGGTGAGGTAATATTTTTCGTTGGATCAACTTCTGTTGGAAACAAGCTTTTGAGCCACACAGAGCTCTTCTTAGGTCTGGGAAAGAGTTCTGTGTAGCTCAAAAGCTTCTCTCCCCAACAGAAGTTGGTCCATTGAAAGCTATTACCTTACCCACCCTGTCTCTCTAATATGCTGGGACTGACACGTCTACAACTACACTGCCTACAACAAAGAAACTATTGACTAATAATCTGTTATAGAAAAGGTTCCCAACCACAGATTCAGATATCAGATCACAAGGATTGCACATGCCTAGGGACACCAATGACTCTTTCCACTCAACATAGCTGGACTCCAATCAAAGGACAGTCATGTCCTGTTATGCAAGAAGCAACCACCACCACATTTAAAACAATACAAGAAAAAAAAAAATCAGAAGAGACCAAGTTACTTGTGTTGCCTTATGTATAGGAAAATAGGCAGATGGATTGATGTGGAGCTTTACTACATTTGGTTCCCTGAAAGAGTTAGAGAAAGACTGCAATGTGATTGATGTGTGCTTGACCAATAAGAATTTGGAGTCCAGTGTTGAACTATATTGTGTGGTTAGACATCGGAAGCTGGAGTGAATCAGCGATCAAGTAGGGGTCATACTACTTACTAACTGCAAGCTTAGTCATGTTACTTAACCACTTGTAAACATGGAACAAATACTTCCCTATTTGAAAAGGCACTATCGGTGATAAAGTTCCTTCAGCAAAGGATCTAGGGGAAGCTATAGAAATGGAACATCTTTTTAAAAGAGAAATCATGAACACACATGTACATTTACCATAGAAACCACTAACATGCTATTGTAGGCTATATTTGAATGAGCTGTAAGCCAGAGAAAATATACATGGAGCGTTCATGATGAGGGTTACGTTTTCCAGGATTTTTGCTGCTCAATTTCCATTAAGATATTAAAAAAGATGAAATTCACACTATTGAGATAAGGTTTCTCTGCCATTGCTACAAAGACCACCCAACATTACTACAATAGAAAAACCCCAAGCAACATTTTTTTCCTTTTTCAAATTAGCTTACTTCGTACCTTTTATACGGTTAGTGTCCTCAGTGCCCCATTTGTTTGGGCAGGCCTTTCCCACCGCAGCAGGAGATGTGAAAACATTCTTCTCAATAAAAATCAGAGATTTGAATGTAGCCCCACAACAACTGGCTAGGGGACAGATTTAAAAGTAGTTTTGTGTACTGACTATACTTCCACTCCACCTTACAAAATAAAGATTTCCTGGATGTTGTGTTTGTGTCTCTCTAAATAGGTATGGGTAGCAAGCGTGACAGCTATTTGATTCATCCTGTTAAGCTTGGTAAACTATGGAAGATCACCATACTTAAGTCAAAGTGGCTTTACCAAAAAAAGCCACAGCAGAGTTACATGAAAGCAGTAGAAAAGGCTTCAGTCCCTAGCATTTAGATACCAAGGAGACAGCCACCTTAGAGCCCATAATCTTACTTAATTCCTTTGGCTTTCAAGACAAGACGCGTTCTCTCTGCAAAGGGACAGAAGCGCATGCTGTAGACGCGGATCAGTCCCTCGGGCACAGGGCCTGGAGCAGCACTTCCTACAAGAGAGACATTACACTGGTTTATTCGACGCTCACACCTGCAAAATTACAGCTTAACAAGAGGTTAAAAAAAAAAAAAAAAAGTGGCCTGGGGAGGAAAGAAAACGGGATTCTGAAAGTAGCAGCTGCTCTTTGCAGAGCTTAGAGCACTTAATTCTGCCATGGTAACAGTGCTTCTCCTGCACTGGTCATTCCCCCTCATTCCCCGAGGGGACTCCTGGAGAGACTAGGACTGTATTACTTTGGTGAAGGCCCTGGGGTGAATCAGTTCTCCAGTGCAGTACAACAATAGACATTGTGCATTTAGAGCTGCCGAGTCGGATGGTCTCCTGTGTTTTGCCCGGGTGGGAGGCAAAATACACTAGCGGCCCTTACAAGGGCCAGAGATCCAGGCGTGGGAAGGGTCCAGGAACAGTCTCCCCAAGTCTGAGCAGAGCGCACACACAGACCCGAGGAGGGGGATGTGCGTGCAACCCAGCAGACCCTGGCAGAGGCAGGACTCGGGGGAGAGAAAAAGGCACCAGGGTGCAATGGAATGAGCCCCCCCCGGGGGAGACAGACGCAGGGCGAGAGGGGGATCCGGGGCCCCAGCCATACAGGCAGGGCTGGAGGGTGCCATGCAATCCCCCCACCCCCGGGGGAACCCCAGGCGGGAGACCCCCCCCCCGCTGCACGCACACAGCCCGGGGGCTGCAGGCGGTGCTCCAGGGAGCCGGCTTGCAGCGCGCCCCCAGGCCCGGAGACTGGCCCCGATGCAGGCGGGGGAGCCCGGCCAGGACGCGCGCAGCCCCCCCGGGCCAGCACCCACCTTTCCCCAGGCTGCGAGCGCGCTCTCCAGCCATGGCTACCGCGGCGGTGTCGGGGGAGGCTCCGTCACCCGGGGCGCCGCATGCCGCCGCACGCCTGCCGGGCTGCTTAAGAGCCAGGGCTCCCGCGGGTCGCTCCCTCCCCCTCGGGCACAGCGGGCCAGTTAAAGGGGAAGGAGCTGCAGAGACTACCCCCTTGCCACACCCCAACCAGGGAAGGGGGCGGGGAAGCAGCCGCTTCATCCCCCCCAACCCCCTCCAATCGCTAGGGAAGGGGGGAGCAGATTCACCCCCCCCAACCACCAAGTGGGGGGGGAAGAAATATCCCAGGTAACGGCAGAGGGGCAGCAACCCCCAGGCACACACAGAGCAGAGGTTTGCCTTGTTCCCAGAGGAACTGGTGCCAGTCAGTACTGGAGACAGCAAGAGAAACACGTGGGGATCGGTCCTGCTTTGAGCAAGGGGTTGGACCAGATGACCTCCTGAGGTCCCTTCCAACCCTGAGAGTCTATGGTCATTAAGGGAGGCATGGACCTGAAGGGGGAGGCTGGTTTAAGGCCCAGCTTGACAAAACCCTGGCTGCAGGAGCGGCGCCAGGGTTTTTGGCGCCCTAGGCGGGGGTCCTTCCGCGCTCCCGGTCGTCGTCAGCAATTCTGCGGCGGGGGGGTCCTTTCGCGCTCCCGGTCTTCGAGGCACTTCGGTGGCAGGTCCCGGAGCAAGTGAAGGCCCCACCGCAGAATGCCCCCCAAGACCCGGGGGCGCAGAAGGCCCCCCCCCCCACCAAATTGCCGCCCCCCCAAATCCTGGTGCCCTAGGCGACCACCTAGGTTGCCTAAATGGAAGCGCCGGCCCCGCCTGGCTGGGATGATTTAGTTGGGAATTGGTCCTGCTTTGAGCAGGGGGTTGGACTAGATGACCTCCTGAGGTCTCTTCCAACCCTAATCTTCTATGAATCTATTATTCTAGCCCTGGCTCATGCATTAATTTGCTGCATGACCTTAGGCAAGTCACTTTGCCTCTCCTTGACTTAACTTCCCCATCAGTAAATCGGGGCTATTAATACTGATCATGTTTGTAATGTGCTGTGAGATCCTTAGCTGAAAGGTGCTTCCTAAAAGTCAATGCCATTGGTCTGTATTTATTAAGGAAGGTAGCCGAAGCACCAGTACAGCTGGGATATTCAAGACAAGCTTGGCTCAGGCTTTAGTGGCAGTGAATAGTTCCATCCAGCTGCAGGAGGTCAGAATGGATAACCCAATGCACACCTCCCATCTAATATAAATCTATTCCATACCCTGCTGATGCTGACCCAGTCACTAAGAGACACTGGTAAACTGTTTTTAATTTCCTTTATCCTGTTCTGTCTATGACAAAGGAAATCAGCACCAGCTGACTTTTCAAGTTAAATGGGGAACCCAAGGCAAAATTCTTGTATTGGTGACATCATTGCAATGGAATAGATGCACTGGCTTTCTGGATGGGAAGCGCCACTGATGCTTCCAGCTGCCTGTGATGCAGATGGAACCCTCCACTTCAAGATGAAAATAAAAGAGGGAGATAAATAATCTAATAAAGGAGGGGGCACAATGGATGCTGGGCTTCACATGATTGCTGTCTTGACAAATGCCTCACAGGAACTCACCAGCCTTTGTAGGAGCTGTTGCTGCACCTGGGCCAGCTCCTTGATGAACTCCTGGAACTTGTTTAATGCATGGTTATGGTGAGTCCACCTGACACAAATATAAAGCAAAGTAGGTCTTGAATGTGCACAAACAATGGAAGGGAGAGGGGGAGAGAAAGACAAGGCAGCGTCACATGATGCCAGTTCCCCAGCAGAACACAGAAGTATTCACATTTTCCCTACCCTGTCAGGGTAAAGACATTTGCAGCCAGAGTGTGCCTGCCCCTTATGTGGGTGCAAAATAAAGTGGAAGGAGGGAGTAAAGAGCCTTCCCCGCCATGTTCCTCAGGCAAGGGCCAGCCCGAAATGCATTCCCTCTGCTAAAATGAGGCACAGGTGAAATCCCTCCTCCTGGGGCACTGTGACCCTGCCCTCAGTTCAGAGGTGTGCCGATTTGACACAGTCCAGTTCTTAGTATGCACAATGGGACTATCAAAACTCTTGTTTTGCCATTGACCCTAGATTTGCCCTTCGGTCCTTGCATGATGATCAATATCTCATCTCTCCTGGCCAGAGCATGAGAGACAGTCAGTAGTGAGGTGATCAATGTCTGCTAACAGCATGAATTGATACCTTATCAGCCTACTGCTGTCAGTAGTTTGAACCCTTCAGTTGGCATTGAAGAACCAATTGCCTGAATTTTTGCTAAGTCATTGTTGCTGTCTAGTTATCTAACTTTACTCCAAGGAGTGGTATGTACAATCAGGGAGTGGCGTGTACTGCCCAGGCATGTGGTGCACAGGACAAACACAACCCATGCACCTCCTGTTTCTTGCCAACAGTAGAGGCAAGAAACCTCTACAGTACTTACCCTGGAGATTCTCAAACACCTAATGCCCCAGCTATCAAAATTAATTTCTTCTTAGGGGATGTTTCTGTTTCCCTCTGAGTGCCCTTCTTTACCACATCTACCTCTGACAGGGCAAGGGTTAAATAGGGATCTCTCATTATCCCCTTTGGTTAGGGAAGTAGTGACTCATTTGAATAATCTGGTGGAGCGAGATGCAAGGAGGAGGGGTTCAGTAAGCGAGAAGGACACAGGCAGTCTGGTGAACCATAGCTGGTAAGCCAAAAGGAGGACAGGTAGGATCCTTATACACAATGCAACACCAATAAATCTGCACATAATATCCTCTGTCCACATGCGTTGATGACCGCACCCAACACTGGCACCCCAGAGAATTTAGTATGGTATGTGACAGATCTCATAACCTGCGGGCTAGCTGAGCCATTTTAGCCTCAGGTCTGAACACTAAAACAACTCCCTGGAACCTGATCATCAATTCTCAATAGAGTGAGCACAGCTCCTTGTCCTGCCCAGGTATTATACAATTTACTGAGTGATCTGTATGGACAGTATCATGGCACTATTGGCAAGGTACAATTTTGCCCTACTGTCCTTGGGTAGAATTTCCACTCTCTCTCCGCCACTGTTGTGCAGTGTCCTCTGGGCTCTTCCTTGGTGCCCTCGACCAAAGACCACTCCATTTCAATGGTGTTCGGCATAAAGTTTTAACACACTGTAGGATGAAAAGGCCCATTGTGTCATATATAAAGGGTTCACCTACATACAGAGCAGAAGGACAACCTAGTGAAGAATTTGTCTACAAGGCAGGAGCAGTCTGAGTCCATGCCAAGTGCAGGGACAGAATTCAGGCCAAATGCCCAATATGGATGTAAAAATATTAAGCGGTTGGCATTAGTCTTACCAGTTAACCTGCCTTAACTGTTAACCCCTGGGCCGGCTGGCTCCGGCCCCAGATGCTCCAGCCCCGGCCAGAGCGGCCCTGGCCCCAGCCGCACCAGCCCCAGCCCCAGCCCCGGCTGCGCCAGCCCCGGCCCTTTAATCGATTAACCATTTAAACAAAATATTTTTAATCGTTTAAACTGTTAACTTTTTAAATGGTATTTACATCCCTAATGCCCGATCTGGATAATGATTAATTCCAGGGTTTGGACAGTACACGTATAAAATGGATAGCTCAGCATGACATTGCAATAACCATCAGTTCATGTTGGTTTTCACTGTGGATGGCAAAGGAATGTTTCTGGCGCCTAATCTGACTCATATCTAGGAATGAGGTCACACACACCGAAATAGTTCCATCTGGTACATAATGCAGTAACTCCTCTGCTTAGCAACACTTATCACATCACCCCAGTGCTCTGCTCTCTGCTCCCACTGAATAAAATCCAATCTGGGGTCTCTGTCCTGATATTCAGAGCGGTCCATGGGATTGGTCACTGTTATCCTCTGTAGCCACAGAGGCAATGACCTCCCAGGACACCCACTGTTTCATAGAAAAAAATTAAACTGTTGACCAATAGCAGGAGGCTTCTCAGACACGTGACAGAACTTTCACAGGAGCTGGACCTAGACCAGTGGTTCTCAAACTTTTGTACTGGTGACCCCTTTCACACTGCAAGCCTCTGAGTGCGACCCCCCCCTTATAAATTAAAAACACTTTTAAAGATGTTTAACACTATTATAAATGCTGCAGGTGAAGCGGGGTTTAGGGTGGAGGCTGACAGCTCGCAACCCCCCACGTAATAACCTCACGACCCCCTGAGGGGTCACGGACAGCCCCCCAGTTTGAGAACCCCTGACCTAGACAGTGGGATGCTCTTAAGAATGGCCACAGGGCACACCACTTCAGAACTAAATAAAAAACTCATTTTGATCTAACAATAAATCTCCTCAAGAAGCTCTTCACATACACAGAGGCACAACACACTGTTCATGATTTATCATTATCTCTTGTTCACTTGCTATATTTTAAAACAAAACGTATGAAGCGAATACATGCAATCTCATGATTCCAGCATGGTCATCCTCATCTTTCCACCATGTTCTTCCACTATCAGCCACCCCTTGTTCCTATTTGGATTGTAAGTTCTTTGGGACATGGAACTTATGCTGTTCACTGAGCATTCTGAGTGCCAGTCACACAGCACTGTAGGCAAGGTAGAGATTTGACCTGCTGTCAATGGCCAGAATTTGCACTCTTTCCACCACTACTGTACAGTGTCCTGTGTGCACCTCCTACAGGAGGCCCTCAATCTTGTTTGGGGTGCCTCAGTGCAGGCACAGCACAGATCATTAATAATAATACACACAAACATCAAAAACCCTATAAACTAACCACTCTACTTCTGCTTCTGTGAAAGAAAAAGAGATTGTTATTGATACTTCTGCCAAAATACTTGGGAAGTGCTCAAGATGCTACAATGATGAAAGCCACATAAATATGTAGATAAAGATTGCAAATCTGTCTATCCATCTAGTGGTTCATTTTTTCAGCAGCTATCTTTGTTTGAAACATTAGAATCACCACCACATTTTTCCAAACAAAATTCCCCTAGATAAAGTATCTCACGAAAGGAGAATGTTTTAAGAGAACTGATGTAATTATCTATCTAGATGAAAGGCACGCTAAATACTTCTCTGAATCAGAAAGGAAGCAGCAAGTGTGCATGTGCCTGCTTGGAACAATAATCAACAGTGCTGGAGGAGAAAAAGCCACTTCTGCACACTGGAGCTATCCTGTTTCTGGAGGAAGCAAGAAAATATTAGCAGTGGGTAATAATTAATTAGCCAGGTTATAATGCAGGTGGATGGTGCAATGTGGATTACAAAGATACTTCCTTCAAACTGCAGTGAATGCTGCCTGAGTAAGGACTGCAGGATCAGCCTCAAAGTCACTTTTTGATTGATTTATTGCTAAAGTTCTGGGGAGGGTCCCCCCTCCCCACAATTGCTAACCTAGTACATGGGCCTCGCTGTATAGTCAGCAAGGAAATAGGGAAAGAAATATGGTTATATCTTTGGGCCAAATCATTATGTATCACATTCATGACACATAACTGACTGCTAGTCATCACTGAGCTCCAGCATGAAAAAAAATGCATCACCCTCAATACACAGGAGGGCTGGAGGAAAGGGGGGGGCTGGTGAAGGTGGGGGAAGGACGGGGTAGAGGAGTTTGATACCAGACAGGAGTGAGGGCAGAGGTAGGCTGGGGTTGATACTAGATGGGCATTGAGGTGGGGGTTGATTGATACCAGTGATGTTGAGGTGGTATAGGTGGGTGGCTTTGCTATCAGGTTGTTGCTGAGGAGGGGATAGCTGATGGCTGGTAAAAGTGAGTGCCAGTGGGGTTGCTATCAGATGGGTGGTAGAGATTGGGGGGGGGGGTGTTGATATTACAGCCCACAGGAGACCAGATTATTACATATCACAGGGAAAGAATAGGAGGGACCAAAGTGCACCATTGTTCAAGGCCCCTGCAACAGCCAGAAAATGAGTAAGTGAGATATAGCTAGATAATTCTGGCAAAAGACCTGCACCCACACACAGAGCTGGATTAACTCTCCTGTGGGCCCAGGGCTATTAGATTTTGTGGGGCCCCTGGGGGTTTGGAGTGGCGGAGTGGGCTCAGGGCTGGGGTGCAGGAAGTGCAGATCCAGCTGGGGGGGGGGGGGGGGGTGGGACAGGGGGCTGGGGTGACCTCTGGCAGCTCCTGGTTGGTGGGGCAGCAGGGCTAAGGCAGGATCCCTGCCTACCCTGCTCCCCGAGGTGGCCGCCATATCCCGCCCCTAGGCAGGGGGGCCAGACCACTCTGCGCGGTGCATGCTGCCCGTGTCCGCAGGCGCCGCCCCCCGCAGCTCCCATTGGCCATGGTACCTGACCAATGGGAGCTGTGGAAGTGCGCAGAGATTCCCTGAACGCCCCTCGCCTAGCAGCCGCTGGGGCACATCAGCAAGCCGGCGCTCACAGCTCCAGTCCTCCGGAGGGGGCACTGAGGCTCGGGGACCAGTGTCCAGCCCGTGGCATGGAGACTTGCCGCGGGCCAGATGAAAAGAACCAGCAGGCCACATCCGGTGCACAGGCCTGCAGGGCCCCTCTTAGCCCGAGGCCCAGGGCTGCAGCCCCTAAAGCCCCTGCATTAATCCGGTCCTGCCCACATGCTGCAGAGGAAGGCCAAAAGCCTCCAAGCTCACTGCCAGTCTGACTTGGGGGGGAAAATTCCTTCGCAACCCAACATATGGTGATGAATTAGACTCAGAGCACATGAGCAAGAACCAGCCAGCCAAACAACCAAGAGACAGAATGCTCGGTGCCACCTCAGAGCACTGGCCCACCCCCTTCCATGAACCATCTCCAGCTACCACCATCTCTGATGCTTCAAAGGAAAGAGATATAAAAACAACCCACCACAACCCAGAATACACTTAGGGATGGGGGGGAATCCCTTCCTTATCCTTGCAGGTGGCTGGTAGTAGCCCTGAAGCATGAGCTTTTAGGAAGATATAAACTAGAAGTGAGCCCCAGCACTGCTAAGCCCTGCCCCCTCCCATCACAAGCAATCATACAGTTGCATTCATACTTTTGTCCAGCTCGCTCTTAAAACTAATTTAAGTTGTTTGCCCTCACAACTTCTATTGGGAGGCTGATCCTGAACCTCACTCCTCTGAAGGTTAGAGGATTTACTGAGGCACGTGGGGCAAAGTATTCATTTAGATGTTAGGCCATACCTATATTTATCTTTAATCTCCTTCCCCAGTTGGACTCCATAGCAGCCCAAACATCCTTCCTTATTTGCTTTTTATTTATATAACTAACAAACCATTTTATTATTCAGTTTCCTTAGCAACAGCTGATTCAGCTTGACTTTTAGCAATTCTAACTTTATTCCTACATTTTCTAACCTCCAAGATGTAGCTTTCTTTGCTGTTTCATTTAATTCCCTATAGGCTCTTCCTCATTCCCAGTAGGATCTCTGGTTACTCCTACTAACCTTTTTGAGGTGGTTATTCATCCAGCTGGATCTCATGCCTTTCCCAACAAGTTTTTTTCCTTGCTTGGGTTGCAAATTTCCATTTTTCTATAGTTGATTTGAAGACATTCCAAGCCTCCTATGTATTTATTTTCTTGAGCTCTTCATCATGGTTGACATCTTTAATTAATTCCCTTGGTTTCCCAAAGGCTGCCCTTTTCAAATAAAAAAACCCACAGAAAATCAAGTTTTGATTATTCTTCCATTTAATTTAAATTGAATCAACTCATGATCACTTAATCCAAGATTATTTCCTATAAACAGATCTTTTATGATGGCCTCACTACTCACCGACACCAGGTCTAACTTGCATCATTTCTTGTTGATTTGGCAATGATTTGAAGAAAACTTATCACATCCAGCAATCACAGGGCCCTACCACTATAATTTGCTGTGAAGTTAAAGTCTCCCATTGTGGCACAATTCCCCTAGTATTCATTGCTCTAATATTATTATCGCATTCTCTAGCCATACCCAAGTGGGATCCTGGGGGTCTATGGCAGACCTCCATCCCCATAGACCCTCTTTTACAATCGAAAGTGATTTTGACCCAAACTGGTTCTGTTTTGTCCACACTATCAGCTCCTTATTTCTCAGCTCTGCTGCTATGCAAAGCTACCCTGCCCCCATAGGAGTGGCTGGCAGAGAAGAGGGCAGATGTTGGGATCAAGTGCCAGGCAGGGAATAAAGGACAAAGACCCAGGGCTCTAAGCCCCACAGTAGAAAGTCCCAACAGCCTCCCTCCCTCCCAATACTGCACTGGCCCTTTAAATGCCAACCCATCGCTCATTGGCTAAACTCTCACTGCCGGCGGCAACCAATCAGCTGCATGTTCGGAGGCGGGCGTGCGGGGGAAGCACCGCAATAGCCAATGGCAGAGGCTGTTCTTGTTCCTAGGAGACCGATGTAAACGGTGCGGCCGCGGAGCCGGTGCGGCCGGGGTTGGGGGCGATGGAGTCTGTCGCGGAGAATGGGGAGGAGTCGGACAACGGCCGCCGCCGCGCCAGGGGAGCCGACCTGGAAATGAGGTGGGGGGAGGCCGCTCATAGCCCGCCCTGACAGCTCCCGTAGCCGCCTGTGCCCCGCCCAGCCCCCCCTTCACTCTCATGTGCCTCCCTGAGCCGCCTGTGCCCCGCCCCTTAACCCCA
>NW_020664446.1:5723133-5747663 GCF_002925995.2 Terrapene triunguis | reverse complement strand
ACAACCCACTTCTTCGGAAGAAGTGGGTTGTAGCCCACGAAAGCTTAAGCTTATGCTCTAATAAATTTGTTAGTCTCTAAGGTGCCACAAGTACTCCTGTTCTTTTTACTATTTTATAGTTATTTAATTTCTGTTGTGGGTTTCTGGAGTGAACTACGTTTCTTCTTTAACTTCTTCCTATGGCAGAAAAACATTTGAAGAACCCTTTATCTTACTTTCCCTTCCTTCCTCTCTGCTCAGGTTCCAAGGTTTAGAGGACTATCTTCAAATTGGTGGGGCTGGTGAAACTTCACTGACGCCCATGGCATTAGTTACATCAGAGAGGAAGTTGGCCCATGATGTTTTCTGCTTTTTTTAAAAAATAAGCTTCCAGAGAGTAAAACTTATTTTGGGTGTAACTGGGATGTGACTTTCCAAACTCAACACTAACGATACAATATGTTATGACTCTGCAGGTTTCCAACTTCTCTATCACCAGCCCTAAGGATAGTTCTTGTTTATAGCCCTGCTTAGAAAAAGAAAGCAATAAATTTCTGAGCAAAGATATAACCATGAGCAATGTCTTTATTTCCTTTGCCTTCCTCAAATGTTGTTCTCCTAGAGACACACCCGAGGGTTAAGACTGAATCACTGACTGACTACACCCCTCAGGCCTCCTTGTGAAATATGACAGAGCACCAGGGCTCACATGTTTGGTGGAACACATGGGCTCATATTCACAATAAAAGGGTCATGTGTCAGCTCAACAACACACTGAGGTTTTCTGTACGATGTTGTATAACGTCTTTCATCCCCATTATATCCTGAACTGCTTTACAGAATTGAAGAAATAATAGAAGAGGGAGGGAGAAATGAAAGGTAGAGACAAGGGAGAAGAGATAAGACTGATCGTGAGCATTTCTAAAGCACCTATCCCTGTAGTAGCTAGGCCCAGGCTCCCTTGAGTTCATACCTAAGCAGTATCAGTTTTATTGTGGAGCTGTTGTAATGAGCCGTAGAGGGAGGGGCTGTCCCTGATGTATGATGGTTCCATCCCATTTTAAAGGCTTGATAGATCAGTACCAGAACTCAGAAATGGGTTTGACAGTGAGTGGCGAGTAGGTGCAATCTATGAAGCACCAGCATAATATGGTGGCTTCAGCTCAACTCATTCAGGGTGTTGGCTGCTACATGAATCACAGCTGTAGATTTTCTGTGAGCTGCTTATGTAGTCCCATGAATTAAGAACTGCACTAGAGCAGCCTGGAGGTGATGTACACACGAAGTACTATGGCCACGCTATTAGCAGAGAGGAAGAGTCAGATAAAAGGTCTTTGGGTGACTGTCCCTATGTGAGTGTCTAGGGTCACTGATCAACCCAGCATGATCCCCAGACTGTGCACTACCTTTGCTATTGATGGGAAAATGTCTTCAATGAAGGGTGATGTGGCAGTGTTTGCCAGTTACCCGAGAATTTCCCTCTTCCTGTCAGTGTCATGTCAGGCTTCCCTGAGCTCAATTTAAGACAGATACTCTTCATCCATATTCCAGTTTCCTTCATGCTGAGATAGCTAGGTCGGTTACATTTTAGGGACTAAACACTCAGACATATTGAACACAGTATGAAATGCTGATGCTAACTCAATAAGATGCAGTTCCAGGGTCTCAGCAGCACAAATAACAGTACCATTACTTGCATGCCATATGCTGCCCTCTTTCTGACATCAATCAGTACAGCATATGGCCCTGCATGAAATCACTTACTTTTCAGTTATTTTACTGAATGGGAGACCAGCCCTGCTCCCACTGAAATCAACAGTTTTGTCATTCACTTATGTGTCACAAAGATCATTCCCAAGGTTCAGAAAAATGATAGCTGATGTTGGCGTCTCCTTAAAATATGTCCTATTAGATTGCAAGTGTGACAGTAATACAAATTAGTAGTCTTATAACTAATCACTTAAATCCAGTGATGCAGCCCTGAATTTCTATCTTCATTTCTGTAGTGACTATCACCTTTCTATTAGGGCTCACGATACATATTAGGAAGGGTTTTCAATTTGAATTGATAAAACAACTCAGAAGCCATTTTTCACAATTCTTTCTTTCATTTTTAAATTAGCACCGAAAGAAATGATTTTAAATATTTTGATATTTTTCTGTGGGATTTTGTCCCTAAATTTGTTGCTGAGAAGGTAATGCCTCCTGCAGCCGCCCTGGGAGCTGCCATCTCTCAGGGCCAGGCCCTTCTCCTTGCCCACCGGCCGGTGGCTCCAGTTTGTCCTCTGCCACCTGCCGGCAGTGCTGGACTTCTCCAGCCCTGGGCGGGGGCCATCACTGGCTGCTACTCTGCCAACATATACTGCTTGGGGGGCAACTCCCCTCATGTCCCCCTCCAACTCCAACAGCGAGAAGTCCCAGGCAGTGGTCTGTATTTACTATTCTCTTCCAGAATATTTAACATTGTGAGACATGCCTAAAGATTTCAAAGTAGCCACTATCTGACACCTTGGCCCCTTTTTACTTTAAACGAAGCCTTTCTAGTCAACTATCTGCGTAGACACAACGCCCTTGAAAGCCAAATTTTCGGTATGTCTCAAAAAAAGGACACATTTCTTATTTTTTAAGTTTTATGACCACATGTCTTTCTGTAGCCTCGGGTAATCGATCTATTTTTTTTTAATAACAAGGTGTGCATTTTTAAATCTTGCTTGCTGCTGACACTGCAGTACTGTAGGGAGGTGCAGCACTCTATAGCTTTGTACACACTATGAAAATTACCCATTGCTAACTGCAGCTGAACCAAGAGTGGACACAGTTTGCCCTTATTTACACTTGTTGTTAAACCATGTCCTGCAGCAGTTGAGCTACACCAGTTGTCAGCAAGGTGTGAATTTCGAAGAATAGGCAAGACTTTTTAGACTTTACGAATCCCAATAACAATCTCCTAGACTAGGGATGTGAGAAGATCAAAAGACTCCATGAAATCCATTAGGGTCTGTGCCAATCTACCTGGGCATTGCTTAGATATTATGGTGCTACAGAAAATCCAAAGATAGACTGCAAGTCCCTTGATTTTATCCTCAATGAAGACTCTGTTCTCCTGGTTTTTCACCCAGGCCTCTCCAAAGGTCTCATGTCATGGTGATCTTGGTTGGTTGAGGAATGTCGGATGGGACGCCTTTCAGAGCACATTAATGTTGCTCCTACATCAATGAAGAGCAATATAAAGCAGCAACTCCCACAGAGGGTTAGCAGATTGCAAGTGTCCTTTTTTCAGATCCTGATAAAACACTGTAGCAAAAAGGGCTAATGCGATCCTTGGATGCATAAGCTGGGGAATCTCAAGTAGGAGTAGAGCTGTTATTTTACCTCTGTATTTGGCACTGGTGTGACTGCTTCTGGAATATTGTGTCCAGTTCTGGTGCCCATAATTCAAGAAGGATTTTGATAAATTGGAGAGGGTTCAGAGAAGAGCTATGAGAATGATTAAAGGAATAGAAAACCTGTTTTATAGGGACAGACTCAATGAGCTCCATCTACTTAACATAATAAAGAGACGGTTAAGGGGTGACTTGATCACAGCCTAAAAGTATCTACATGGGGAACAAATATTTGATAATGGGCTCTTCGATCTAGCAGAGAAAGGTATAACACAATCCAAAGGCTGGAAG
The DNA here is from genome assembly GCF_002925995.2 of Terrapene triunguis. Lineage (NCBI taxonomy): Eukaryota > Metazoa > Chordata > Testudines > Emydidae > Terrapene > Terrapene triunguis. The sequence goes on along the minus strand of NW_020664446.1, from coordinate 5,744,010 downwards.
TAGACACTAGACAAATTCAGACTGGAAATAAAGAGTAAATTTTTAGCAATGAGACTAGCTAACCATTGGAACAATTTACCAAAGGTCACGGATTCTCCATCACTGTCAATTTCAAAATCAAGATTAGATGTCTTTTTAAAAGATGTGCTCTAGTTCAAAAGGAATTATTTTTGGGGTGTTCTGTGACCTGTGTTATATATTTCAGAGTAGCAGCCATGTTAGTCTGTATCCGTAAAAAGAACAGGAGTACTTGTGGCACCTTAGAGACTAACGAATTTATTTGAGCATATATAGAAAGTCAGACTAGATCAGGTGTTCTCAAACTTCATTGCACCGTGACCCCCTTCGGACAACAAAAATTACATGACCCCAGGATGGGGGATCAAAGCCTGATCCTGCCCAAGCCCAGCTGCCCCGGTTGGGGTGGGGGAGGCGGAGCCAGAGCCTGAGCCCCACCACTCTGGGCGGGTGGGCAAAAGCTGAAGCCCCAGGGCTTCAGCCCTAAGCGGGAGGCCTGTAACCCTGGGCCCTGCCACCCAGGGCTGAAGCTCTTAGGCTTTGGCTTCGGCTCCGGGTGGTGGGCTTCTCAGGCTTCGGCCCTAGGCCCCAGCAAGTCTAACACTGGCCCTGGCAACCCCATTAAAATGGGATTGTGACCCACTTTGGGGTCCTGACCCACAGTTTGAGAACTGCTGAACTAGATGATCATAATGGTCCCTTTTGGCCTTGAAATCTATGCTCAAGGAAGTAAAGAAACAAGGGTCAAGCTTGAAAGCCAAAGCTTTGTTTCTCACATAGTTACCCCAGGGAATATCCATTGGGTCATCCCCCAGAAATGCCACTTTTTGTTTTTGAGTAAGTTTTGAAAGCAGAATGCAAAACTAAGATTTAACATTTTCCTGGGCTGTGAATTAAAATGCAAAAGCTGAACCTTTCTTAATCAAACCAACATCTACCAAATATCTTTAACACAACAAGAACATGCTTAGACCATCACAAGCGTCAACATTTGTAGCTTGGTGCCTAGTTTGGGCAAAGGGTTGAAGTTAAAATGTGAGAGGTTTGAATTTTCCTAAAATGATGCTCAGTCAGTTCCCTGCCAAGCACAGAAACACTGGAGGTCTGTTTATTGTTTCCCTTCCCTGTCTCTTCTTTTAAAATCTTGTAAAGACTTCAAACATGTTCATAATTTTTTTCATGTCCACGCCAGAGAAAATCCCACAAACACAGAAAGAGAAGGCATAGTCTGCTGCTACTCCCTGTTATTACCACCTGGCATCACCCACTTAGGTATTCTGAGGTAAAGCAGTAATAGGAATCAGGAAGTCCATTTTAGCTGGCATTTAGATTATCCTTTCTAATCAGGAGTTGCAATGCCTCACAGCTATAGTAAATTACACTTGTTTTTCTTTCCAGGAAGGATCTCTTATGAAATTGAAGAGTATTTTAAAGAAGCCCCAAACAAACTTCAAACCCAAAACAGAGAACGTGGGATTCTGCTCTTGTGTTAGTCCTACACTGTCGTTCCATTGATCTCTGTGGAATTGCTACCCATTTACACCATTGTGAGAGCAGACTCTGACCCACTTAGTCAAGTTTAGACCTGGTATCAGCTTGTACAACTCCATGAATGTGGCCTATAAAGTCATCTTTTAATACACTCGTATGGGTATAAACAAGTCAGAACACTTTTCAAGGAGAAAATATTATTCAGACCTGTGCAGCCAGTGAAAACACAGCCTTAGGCTGACACTGTAATGGGAAGAACTTTGGAAATTTCTGCAGCAGCTAGTGGTTGAGCACATAAAAACACTCCACCTTACTGCCTCCAGCTATAGAAAATATGCAGAGTGTGCAGTGTGCTTTATGTGTCAGGATAAATCATATGGCTTTCCATAAGACCTACTGATCTCAGAAAATTAGAACAGGGGTTAACCTATGCATGGATTTGGACTTGCTGCTCAGTATGTTGAATAACATCAGCATCACCCATCAACAAGACTTATGGGGAAGATCCTAGCTTTTCTGCCTTGCAACTGGTTTCAAAATAGGCTTTGTAATGATGCAGGAACTTTTAGAATGCAGAATCCATGACATTCAATCTGGGTCCTCTAAATCCTGGGTCTAGATTATTTATTATTTATGCCCTACATATCTCACAAACATTAACTGTTTTGCTACTATGGACTATATAAGCTCTTATGGTGATGCTCTTGTGCAATCAGTGCCAGTGTTTGAATGTTAGTGTTTTCTTAGGAATGTAAGATTAACAAGCGATCATGTCATACAGTGCTCTGAACATGTACAGTCAGATTCTGGGGTAAACTGGTATACATTGGAGAGAGAAGAGTCAGATGGCACTTAATGTATTAAAGTGCCAAGGAACAGAGGAAACTAAATTGGAGGTACATATGGTCCTTTGCTCTTTAGGCAACAAAGCATCCCTGAAGAGGTTCAAGGGACAATATCATATTCTGCAATTAGACCTCAAAATTGTTATAATCTGGTGAAGAATGTCCTGCAAATTCACTTCATTCCTCTCTCTTGTTTTGCTTAAACAAAATAATTCTGCTTATGAAATAAAAAATAAAATTAAACAATAGCCACTATTAATTCATAATTTAGCATATTGTAATAAGATGGCTAGTTTTGTATATGTTGCAGTGCCTCTACTGGATGCAACTAGAAGTGTTCTACAATGTGCCATAAACCCTATAATACCGGTAAGAGATCATGAAGAGTCTCCTCTAACTCAAGTAATAGGAACATGTTCTTTTCAAGCAGGAAGATTTTGGTTTTATCCCTCTTGCTACCCTGAAGTACTGAATAGCCATACTAACCATTAGGACAGGTGGTTTTATGATTAAGGGCCTGGACAGGGATGCACAAAGATTGCAGTTCAGTTCCCAGCTTTACCACAGACTTCCTGTGTGACCCTGGGCAAGTCAATTGACTTCAGGGGAACTAAGTATGTTCTTACGTACCAAGCTGTGCTCCCTGTCTGTGAATAGGGATAATATTTCTTTTCTCAGACCCTTTGTCTAGTCTATTTAGATTGTAAATTCTTCTGGACATGCAGCGGTGTCTTACTTTCTACATGCATAGGCACCTAGCACAACAGAATCCTGATTTCAGTTGCAGTTACTACGTGCTACACTACTGTAATAATAATAAAGTATATAATGCTTCTGCTGCGTATCTACATGTTTCACATTAGGTTCTTGTAAAATCTTAATGGAATCTTAGCAGTTAAAAATATCTAAAATCTAAAACTCTGTTCATCTTGTGCAACTGAAATATCAGGATGTCTGCACAACAAAGAGTGAGTAATCTAAAAAAGTTATCATCACTAAGGCGGAAGAAGACTTCTTGAGAACTTTGAGACATACTATATGGTTACTGTACGTTTGAATTTCCACCCACTTGAAAAGTGCAGTTGTATTAGGAGTTTTGCTAAAACATGACACACAACTTTCATTGTAGATCTAAAGAGACAGATTTTAACATATTTTCAAAAATGATTAGATGATTTTTATTGCAGATACAAGAGGCATAGGTCACATTTTGGGCTTACCAGATGTGGCAAGATCCCTTCAAATGATAAGTAAAAATTCATGTGGTTGAAGAATAACATTCCACTTGAACTTTTTTTATTTGATGGGATACAAGATTCTGCTCTGATGTCATTGAGAGATCTACACCCAAAGGGGGAGAGCAGAATACCAGAGCACGGAACTGAGAGAACTTTATGCAGGGTGCAGTGATATAAAAAGTATGCACAGTTTAGTGGCTAGTTCTGCCATTAGATGCTACCAACTAGATGCATAGCCATTCTTAAATCTAATTTTAAACTGGGCAAGTGGAATTCTGTTTTGGGCTGTTTGCTCTTCAACAGAAGACTACTTCAATATTGCGATCAATTTTTGGTGTGAGGAAAGATGTGTGTCCATCTCTCACTTACTTCCTTTTAAAAATTATTTGGTCTTCTGATTTTCCCTTTACGGCCTAACTATCCCTATTTTCTGCCTCTCAAAGCCCTTTTTTCCAATCATGCTGCTTTATTTTCAGTTTTTTTCATATTCTCTTTTCTTTACTCGGCATATGATTTCAAGTATCAAAGGGGTAGCCGTGTTAGTCTGGATCTGTAAAAGCAGCAAAGAGTCCTGTGGCACCTTATAGACTAACGGAGTTATAGGAGCATGAGCTTTCGTGGGTGAATACCCACTTCTTCGGATGCATGGGAGTGATTTCATTTAGCTTTGACTTTAGGAAAATCTGATTGCTCCTGTCTTTACACTTTTGTTTCTTTTGAACTTCTTCTCTCCTCCTTTCCATGGGATATTTTTTAGACTCACTATGTGCGTAGGGGGTGGTAGCACTATCTCTTGTCTGTTCTGTCAGGTCTGCCCCAAGAATCGGCCCTCAGGCCGAAGGAGCAGAGATGGTTTCCCATTGGGACTCGTTTTCAGGCGGTCAATCCATCCTCCTCATCATATCCACTCATTATACTCCACACCCGAACATAGCCACTCTATGAACTTGATACCCTCATATCTCAATGCCTGTACTTTGACCCATCAACCTTTTACTCCCAATCGGGGATATTGCAGATTATGTATTCCTTATGCCACTTGATCTTAAGCCAAACTTTGCACCCTCGATAATCTGTACGTTATTCCCTGATAACCAGAAACTTCTATGCTCAAACTCTGTTCCCTTTTTTTTTCTAACATCATCTTAATAAAATTTTCGTGAGGGAGAAGCTCATCGACTTTCAGGGATTTGCCCTGGGCCAGTTTTGTCAATGAAACATCCAGAACCCTGCTGGCATTTGGGGCGGGCAATAGACCAACTGAGAAGCTGAGTGAGTGCACCACTAGTTGTCCATTGGGAATAGGGGTATAATTATTCACCCAGCTGCATGACTTGATACTGCCACTATGTCATGGAATAACCAGCTACCTGGCTTGGAAGGAAGGGGGTGTGGGGTGTCCCCATTGGTTTTGGGGGCACTGCATGATGCTGGGGGGGCTAGAAATTAAGACCCTACATTCCCCCTCTAGGTATTTTGAAATCCCCTCCCTGTCTCCCCAATCAGCCTGGGCCAGGCAGCTCCACAACCCTCCTCCCTCCCCTGTGTGTGCACACGCCTCTCTTCATTCCCGCCCGCCCGAGAGTGGAGTCTTTCTCCCTTCTGGCCACGCCCATCCGGGGCCCACTCCGCAGAGCGGGCCGTGAGTTTCTCTTCGCGCGCCCGACCGCACGCCGTGTATCTCCCCCTGGGGAGCGGGCTCGGAGTTTCTCTTTCCTTCACGCGCCCGACCGCTCCTTCCTCTCCGCGTCCGCCTCAAACGCGGCTCCTCCCCTCGAGCGGGAGATTGGATTGGAGCCGTTTGAACCCGACCGAGCGAGAGTCGGGCGGGCGCGTGGCCCGCTGAGGAGCGTGAGGTACCGAGGGGAAAGCCCCTCCCCCCCGCAGCGGTGGGGGTCACCTCAGCCACCCCTCCCCCATTGCCTGGGGGTCAGGCCCCAGCTCCCGGGGGCTAGTCCAGCCCCTTCGAGTCCCACCTCTCCGGGGACGTGGTGGGAGGGGCCCGGCCCCGAGTTAATGGGGTGATTTCCCCCCCCCCCCCCGCCCCGGGTTTGCCCGGGGGGGGGCTGGGCCCCGCGGGGGGGGGGGGGGGGGGGGGGTTCCCCCGTGTTAAGGGGGGGTTTTCCCCCCCCCCCCGCACCGGTATTGCCTGGGAGGGGGCTGTGCCCTGCAAGGGATGGCAGCATGGGGGGGTTACCCCGTGTTAATGGGGTGATTCTTCCCCCCTCCCCCAGCCAGCACCAGTATTGCCTGGGAGGGGGCTGTGCCCTGCAGGGGATGGGGGGGGGGTTACCCCATGTCAGACGGACTGCTGAGAGCACTGACCCTGCCTATGGGCTACCCCGTAGCTCTGCATTGGTTAATCAGGGCGCAAAGCTCACTCTGCATGAAATGATATTAATACTAGCTCTTATAATATGTTTGTCCGCTATATCTCAAAGCTGTTCGCAAAGTAAACAGCATTATCTCTGTTGTGCATTAGGGGAAACTGAGGCACGGAAGGGACTTGCCCAAGGCCTCACTGCGAGTCAGTGGCAGAGCTGAGGAAAAGGTACCGCTCTCCTCCTTCCCAGTGGTTCCATTTACAGTGGAAGATGCTGTTTTTATATGTTAAATGGTGTTTTTGCATGGGGAAAAAAATTGATCCTGATTCATAAGGGGAGGATTCTCACTGTGCAGGGCAGAGTTGCAGAGACCTGTGGAGAAGTGGAATTACAGATGCATGCTGACCCCATGGCACCCTTGGAAACTTTTTGTTAGTAGAATAAATGATTTCTTGAAGAAAAGTAACCTGTGTAAAGGCTAACAGTGGGCCATTGGATTTCAGAAAGACATTGAGAGCTCTGTTGAAGGCTGTTTTCAGGTTTTAAAATGTTCTGTTGCTTAGTGGGGAGAGACTTATTACTTACCTGTGAAATATTGTATAGGTATGATGTGAATTTTTCCTAGCCTCTTGCTTAAACTATGAAGTAACTTACTGCTGTGCTCTGAAAATAACTTACCACTGTTACATTCAGCAAATGCTACCCATTTGCTAAGACACATGATTTACAGCCTTTTAAAAAAATTAACTTAAAATAGAATACTATGTGCTGAATCTTGAATGACAAGGTAACATGGATTTGATTTAGCAGTAAGACAAATAAGGGCTAGTACCTTGTCTATGCAGCCACGCAGACCTGAACTGGATTCCCTTGTAGCTCGTTCTTTAAGACAGTAAGGGTTTGGAGAGCTGCAGCTTTGGTGCCCTCAGCCTGTGGGGAGATGGTACCTTACGTAATCTTACACTACAGTACTCATGTAACTTGTTTAAATACCCTTAACTTTAAAAGGCTTCTCTAGTCTGTTTCTAAACTAATATCAGTCTCCAGGCATTGGAAGGCATAACTGACAACTTTCCAGCTGCATGTTGGGCATTAGCAGGTGGTTCAAAAATGCCAAACTAAATTAAAGAGACAAGGTGGGTGAGTTATTATTTTTTTTTATTGGACCAACTTCTGTTGTTCTTCAGAAGAAGAAAACTTCAGAAGAAGTTGATCCAATAAAAGATATTACCTCACTCATCATGTCTCTCTAATATCCTCCAACACAGCTACACTACACTGCATAAACTAAATTAAATGTTGTCAAATCAATGTAAAGTTGGTATGTACGGAGAAGTACTTCTTACCATGTTAATCAGCGTGCTTTGTTGAGCAAATTGGGGCAGCTTCATTTTAATCTAAAAATTCTAGTTGCATGAGTAATATATTTATCCATGGGGCATGCCTAAAAGGATCACACTTCAAATAAGATACTAGATTATTTTCAGAGACCCTGTATATATAATTGTTTTATTTTAAAAAAAAATCTTAATTGCTTGTACAGTTGAACAATAAAAATCCTGTGTCTCTTAGCAACCTTTTATGTCTAATTGAGAAATAGCCAAACCGAGGGACTGATTCTTCAAGGCCTTACTCATAGGAGTAATCCTTACTCAGACAAGTAGTAAGAATTGCTCAAATTTTGAAGTTGATGGGGTGTCTGTTTGCAGTGAGGATTATGCATATGAGTAAGATATGGCAGGATCTAGCCTTTTCCGAGCATATGATAATGGATTCCGTTTCTTTATAAATACATGCCACTGCCTCTGGAGAGTTTGAGGGCGCCCACCAGTGTTGGTGCAAATGATGGAGGCTGATGATGGAGACTGGAAACCATATTAATTTTATATTCTTATTTTTCTTCTTTCTACACAGTACATTATTTCTAATCCTACATGAACACCAAAGCGACAAATAAATAGACAAAACTTAACAATAAAGGCCAGGTTTTGTCAACCTTATACTGAGTAGTACTGCCATTTGTCCTATTGTAATCAAGAGGGCTATTCACAGAGCAGTGTACAATTCCGTGGAAATGAGGTTGGCAGAATAAGGCTCTATATAAATAGATGACTTTGTAAACTGAACAACTGGAAAATAGCCTAGTGTTGGTATTTTCTTAACGTTGCTTTTAATTTGTTTCCCTGGCCACTTGGTGGTCCTATTTCATCACATTGTAACCTTAAGCAGAGGGAAAAGGATCTGACTTGACAAGTCAGATGTCTATTCTGCATATTAATATGTTTCTGTATTATTTCTACAGTATATTAACTTGTTCTCAAGATGGAAACACCATTGTTAGACAAATCAACATCACTGTGCAGTACTCCAAAGGACCGTGGGACACTAGCTCCTCAGAGCACTGGCTCAGGGAAAAAGGTATGAAAACCTTTTATATGCCATTCTATTAGTGAAGTTTTCCCATTGTAGCTAGGTATTGCAACACCAATGGTAAGCAAACTTTACTTGATGTTTGGCAGTCCATGAAATACTTTGGCAGAACATATGTGGGAACAGATAGTTTATGCCCAGAATTAAAATTAATGGGTAATGTTCTCTAAGAACACCTCTACCTCAATATAACGTTGTCCTCGGGAGCCAAAAAATCTTACCACGTTATAGGTGAAACCGCGTTATATCGAACTTGCTTTGATCCGACGGATTGCACAGCCCCACCCCTCCGGAGCACTGCTTTACTGCGTTATATCAGAATTCGTGTTATATCGGGTCGCGTTATATCGGGGTAGAGGTGTGTGTGTGTGCTTTGATTCTGACATGCATTAAATGCGGAACACCCTGAATGCTGAGCTAAGAAGTGAGAGAAACCTTTATAAAGATATTTCAGGACATTATTTAAACTCACTTTTTTTAATCCTTCCTCCCATCTGTACAAAAGACTCCAAGTCTCAGCTCTCTAGGCTCCAGCATATGCAGAATGTTGCTGCTGCTTCTGCCTATACACCTCTACCCCGATATAACGCTGTCCTCGGGAGCCAAAAAATCTTACCTTACCGTGTTATAGGTGAAACTGCGTTATATCGAACTTGCTTTGATCTGCCGGAGTGCGCAGCCCTGCCCCCCCCAGATCACTGCTTTACCGCGTTATATCCGAATTCGTGTTATATCTGGGTAGAGGTGTACTTTGACACATACAGAATAATGCAATCACATCGCCCTTGCTCCAGCCCACTCTTCCTGACCTTGCCCCCCTTTGCTCACTTAGCACTAGCTTAGTCTGTCACGTCACAGTCTTACCACAGTTATAACAGCATTATCCTTCGCTGCATCTGACAGCTTTCCTTGCTGACTTTCCCATCTGTTTTCAAATCACACCTGAAATCAAATTGGTGGTATTTAACTCTAAGTTTGGAGCACAGCTTGTATGGAAAACTCTATACAAAATGGAAATGCAATGTATTAGGTCTTATGATGTTCAGTTCTACATTGCCTATTCCTTCTCTGATGTAATGCCCCTGCATGCACCGTTTGGTGATGTTAAATTGACCATGGCACACATTAAAACAGGGGCCTGGCCAGCATAGGGTCAGATTGTGATAAGTGTCTTTTAACTATATTGTTTGGGTTTTCTCAAAATTTAAATATTTTATAAGGATATAAAATATTAGGCAAAGATCTTTAAGGATGACTAGTGATTTTTGAATTCAGTGACTTTGGGTTTTCAGAAAGTGCTGAGCATCCACCTTCTGAAATTAAGCCCTGTAATGTGCCTCAGATTGGTTACTCTAACACTGAAACACTCAAAACCATAACCACTCTAAAATGGTGGCCTTGGACTTTAAAAAGCAGTTTGGTATAGAAACAGCTCTTGGCCTCAGGCCTGACACTTATTTGATTCTTCTGATGACCATCTATGAGGTCCAGTGATGTTCAATGATTGATATAGTAGAAATAGTGGTACTGCTTGTTTCAGATGGAACAGAAATCTGAGGACTGGCTACCTGGAATAATCATTACAGCTGGAGAACTGCAACAGAGAGGAGGATGCCTATTATTTCTGGGGGAATGTCGGGCCAAAAAATTAAAAGCGTTGGGCCAAAAAGTTAAAAATTCTGTGCACAATATTTTAAAAATTCTGCATATTTTATTTGTCAAAATACACAATAACAGGGGAGGGACTGTTATGGAGTTGGGGAGCCTCCCCTGTGCAGACCCTGGCTGACCCCTACCCTCTCCCTTTCAGCTGGGCATATCTGCACATGTCCCCATGTATCCTTGCAAACCCACTCAGCCCCCCCCACTCCTCCCAGCCCCATATGGCTCTGCACCCCCACTCTCATTCAGCCCCTGGCACAGTGTTATCACCCCACTAGCCCTTCTGAACCCCAGTCTGTATAAACCCCTCCCCAGCAGCACCACTCTGTCTCCCTCATAATCCGTGTCTCCTCACCTGGCCTTGTGGGCAGGGTGCTGTGAGGAAGGCAGCCTCTGCCCCCTTCCTCTCCAGGGTTGGCTGCTCCAGCCTGTTAGCCAGCCGCCCTCTTTTCTGGCACCACATTAGCCCCTGTTGGGTGAAAGGTGTAATTGCAGCATGACCTCTCTTGCGGTTCCCTTTGCCTCCCCATCAGAATCAATTATTCTGCAGGAGGGAAAAAAATCTTCAGGGGACCTTAACTCTGTGCTTGCACAGTGGCGCAGAATTCCCCCAGGAGTATATTATGTTTGCATCAGTCAACTTAAATTACGTCAATTTAAATTAATTTAGTATGGTCCAATTCTGCTATCGTACACATGTTGAGTAGTACCTTACTGTGCAAGTAGTCCCATTTGGATTTTGAGTGCTTCTCAACTTGAGTCAGGGTGGCAAAATCAGGCTCATAATAAGAATATATGTCGAATTGATTTTTAAAGTAGTATTTAGACATATCTGTGTTTACATTCAGTCAGTGAGGCAGCTTTCTTTCCTGCAGAATAGACGCGCAAAAATGTTCCTAGTAGAAAACACTCGAAAACCGTTTCAAAGCTACTAGAAGCCAAATTCTATCATTTAATTTTTTTTTAGTACTTACAGATTTATGTTTTTTTCCCTTAAACAAAAAAAATAGGGGATCTGCCTTACAAATAACTTTGAAATGCTTGACTTGCAGTGCTGTCCAGTGGAGGAAAGGATTCCTTCAGTCCTACTTTGCATCATGAACTGGTCATGAAGGCAGAGGTTTAAAAAAAAAAAAAATTATTGGTTTTTACTTCCAGAAACTTATTAATTTACTTCTTTATAATTATATTTATAGTGATTGTACTATCTAATATATTACACTGTAGTTTTCCTTTAACTATTAATTTCCCTACATTTGGGAGTTCATGCTAGGCTTTGTATTTGGAAAGTACATCGCATATTGTGAGCAATATGTGAAACTAAAACGGGGGGGAAAAGGCTGTGCTATTGATCCAGTAGGTATCTTGAGTTCCCTCTAGTTTTGAAGTCTCCAGCAGTAGATTTCCATGCTGAGATTTTTTTACAGAGATGATAACATACTGACCTGTAACAGTTTCTAAATTTTGACAATTAGGATAGTTGTACTTCCTTTCTTAAAGAAAATTCTCCTGGAGTCATTGAATAAGGACAGCAGGTCCTGAGAGATGAAGTCAGGAAGATTGGAGCCACAACTTTTTCTTACGACTAGCTGCTGAGTGAGTGTGTGTAGGTATACATGTGAGAGGAGGAAGATAACTGCTCAGTCACATTTGTGAACTCTGTAGGGGTAATTGTGAAAATTTACATCATAGTGGGGTTTACATATACTGTAAAAATTGAACTGGTAAACTGACTACTTAGATTAAGGTCACTTCTGTTCTTACTTCTCCCAAATAGTTTATATTAGCAAAAATATTGTTTGACTTTTTTGTTTTGTTTTGTTCCTTTGTCATTTTATTTAGCCAATGAGCACAACACTTAAGGAGCGATTAAAGAAAGCAAGACGTTCATTTAATTCCAGTTTCACTGTGGCAAAACGCCTTAAAGTAGATATTGAAGAAAAAGATTACAGTACTTCTGAAGAAGGGGCTCTGTTGGCAAAAGAATCCTGTTCCAGATTACAAAATAGCTGTGAAATCCTGGAGAAGAACTGTGCTGCAAATACAAGTTTAAGTAGTCCTGTACAGGAGAGACATTGCTGCAGACTTGTTCAGAATTCCCCACACTCTGTGGTGTTTGGGGCTGACCTTAGTCAACAAGAACTACTTGAGGAAAAATTAAGATTGTTGAAGCAGGTCCAAGAGAAGAAAGAGCTGCTTCGAAGACTCAAACTGGTCAAGATGTACAGATCCAAGGTGAGAAGAGTTTCTGAATAGGCCACGCTATCTCAGCTCTAAATCTTTTCTCTTTTAATGTTTTTTGAAATGGGGACCAGGCAGGGGGGACCTAATTTCAGGGCAAATTTTGGTTCTGTAAAAAGACATTTTTATAAACTCCTAAAACCAGTAGAAATTAGAGCTAGTCAAAAAGCAGGGAAGAAAGTTGGTTGGTTTATTTATTTTTGTTTTCCTGTTTTAAATTTAATTTCAAAATTCAAAAAAATGTGACCAACTCTAATAGAAATGTTTCTGTGTGTTTTTAAATTCTATTGGAGAAATATTTTTTAAAACAAAAATATTCCTTGGTAATGTTTCAAGCCTAAAGATTGCAGCATTGGACTAATATATGAGAACCTGAAATTGAAACTGATGAGAAACCAAAATGAAAGACTATACTGTTTTCATCATCCAAATTAAAAGAAATGCAATAAAAAATAATGCATAATAATGTAGCTCTTTAAAAATGACTTTTAAACTGGATGTGTATTTCAAATACATCTTTAACTGTTCTTGACCTCTGTCTTTTATTGTGAAAAGTGTTTGCACTTGACTGGGAGACTACCAATTCTTATGTCTTGTCTACACTAGACAAAATCGGATGTATAATTTGCCAACAGTACAGCTCTACTAAAAGAAAACCACAGAAGCTGTAGTGTAGACAAGACACAGGCCTTTTTTTCATCATGTTAGGTTCTTGGGTCTGAATGCTGCCAATGTTGATGCAGCCCTAGGTATTGCTGAAAACAGTGTTGATTCATGAGATAGCTCTTCTCTGTTTGATTACAACTTAATTTCCCATCATTGTTAGTGGATGTTGTACTGCTGAAAGTGCAGAGATCCTATATGTAGATGATAAAGATCCATGCAACTTTTTGTAGAAGATGAGGAGTCAAATTCTAATTCAATTGCATTCTTCATACCTAAGCTTCCACTGTAGTTTTAAGTGGGTGGGCTGTTTTTCCCACTTCCTGTCCTGGACAGCACCACTACAGAAGTAATTGTTGCATTCCACCCCAGAGGAGGCAGAAATTCTCTCTGCATATAGTTTTTTATTGTAATTGTTTTGGGGCTCTTTCAGTTAATTAAGTTATATAAATATCTGTAAAGTTCCAAACATTGTTTTTCTATAATTTCTGCAACTCCGTAAGTAACCTTTCTCCCTCCCCCCTCCCCATTTCAGAATAACCCATCAGAATTGCAATCTTTGATAACGAAATGGAGATGCAGCACCCAGTTGATGCTTTATGAACTCCAGTCAGCTTTGTCTACAGATGGCAATAAACTGAGCCTCACTCTGTTGATAGACAATTTTGGATTAGAAGACAAGTTACTACACTACAGCAGAACAGAAGAAGACTTTACAGATATGTAATTTACAATTACAAAGTTTTCGGTTATAAAAAAAATAGTCTTCGGAAAAGATTAAATATAAACTGATTGCATCATAACTATTAAACCATCATGATAGTTTGTTTCAGTAGTGGATTGTTGTAATAGACTGTGCTTATGTATATGCTGTAAGAGGCAGTTATTTTCTGGAAAGGATTATCTCTTAGGCAGAAACTTACTCATTGAGAAAATTGCCATTAGTGGATGTGAAAATGAAATCTAGTAATATTGTACTTAAACAGTGGGCTGCATCTTCTCTGATCAGTTTTACACTGTACATTCTCTTGTTTGATATAATGGGATCAACTTAACTGTTTTTTCTAGTTATACTAAGATGTTGAGGAATTCAACACATACATATTCTGAAAGTTTCTTCAATTTGCCAGTCAATTGCTGTGAGCTTTCTAAGGATTAAGTTCAGGTGTAAACACATTGCATATTCTCAATTACTGAAGCAATATTGAGTTTTTGTACATGGCTTTATTTCTTGTGATACTAGAAGCAATACATATTCTGTGGTGCTTAACAAAAACAGAACTGTGTCTAATGTATTTAAATGGCTGCATTTAATTTACCTTTCTGCAATTATTCTTCTTAAATCCCAAAGCCATTTTCCCCTTTTTACGTCTTACGTTTTAGTTCTAATTTGTGGTATTTTATTATGTTAATTAGAGATTGTGGGAGAGAAGTTGATTCCCTGTTGACTATCTCCTCCTTGACCATCCATTTATTTTAGCTGCTTCTTTCCTCACTGAATTTCTTATTTTTTACTTTGAAACACACTTCATCTAATTTTAAATTTATAAGAACCCCAACTGCCCCACACACCTCCAGAATGCACCAATTCATTGTACACGTACAGATTCCTAATCTGCTGTAACTTTGTTTTATTGTACATGTGACAATTTATACTCCCTTCCTCAACACTAAGACACTTCTGATGTACCTGCAGGGAAATCAGGAAAAATCTGAGTTTAGAAGTAGTATATTTTCGTTTTGCTGTTCCAGATTACCACACTCCTGTCTATCAGGTGACACGAGACCTAAATTCTGCAGCAAAGCCCTCTTGGGTGGAAGGTATAGGGTGAATTTTACTGCTAACTAGGAATTTATATAAGAAGTGTTTATTATTAAATCATTTTGATAATCTGTGTGGTTACTAAGATGAAGAAGGGGCTGATACAGTGGCTTGGGTGAGAAGATGGGGCATCCAGAAGGGAGTAGCTGCTCTCCCAGGGCTCTTCGGTTCTGCTAGATTGGAATTCAACCCCTGCCTCCTGATGAGGATTTGGTACGAGGTAAGAAATCTGGGAAGAACCATGGAGGGGTAATTAGACTAATTATGAATCATAGTTAAAATGATAAAGCAATAAACAGAAGTCAAATCTAGAAGGAGGCAATAACAGCAATCAAGAAGTTTTGATAACTGTAGTATTTGCTAAACAAAAGTATTAATGCTGTTAGTGATGTCACCTTGGAATGGGGCTCTGACTTAAGGCATATTTCCTAGGAAAGATGAAAGAAGAAACAATTTAGAACAGGTGCAGGGGAAATTGTAATGGCAGGAAATTCCTGTGCAGGTCCATCTTAGACCACATGGTAGAATTTACTGAAGGTTCCTCTTTTCTTTATCCGCTTCCCATCTCTTTCGGGAGAGAAGTGGTATGAGAAGAAATCTTATGCCAACACATCTGAAGTTGGACTCCACTAGTGGGGCATATAGTAAGAACTGTTTAAGAAGAGTCCAGTAGGGTAGCTCTAATAAGGTTTATTTAATCTAAGGACTGTTAAATTTTTTTCTTTTAAATACAGTGAAGTGGAATAAAATTTAAGAGCAGAAATAAGATGAAACTAATAATGATTTAAAAATGAAAAGTTGTTCAACTCTTTAGGATTCAAAAATATTAACAGTGGGTATAGGCTTAAATTGTATCTTCCAGAATTTAAAACTGTTTTGAATACCAGTTCATACTTCACTTACCAAGCCTTCCAAGTTCAGAATTGTGTATCATGTCAATTAGAGCAATTGAAAAAACAGACACGTAAAAACAGTGCTGAGAGCATTTTCCTGTGATGTTAACCGACGTTGATCTGTTCAGTGTACGATGGCATCAACTAATGAGATAAAATATGGGATCCTGAACTCAAGACTTGGGAGTTAAATGAAGCAGGAGCGTTGTGGGTTTTTTTTTTTTTTTTTTAAATTATATAATCAAGGTAAAGGGCACCTAATGCTGCTGTCATCATGGTATCATGAAGCAATGATGACGAACTGTTTTATTTTAAATCAGTATATTTGTGGTTTCATTTAACACACATACTAGTAATTGATTTTTAACAAAACTATTTTTAGTTATACTACTTGGCAATTTTTTTCCTAAGTAAATACAATTCAGCGTTTTCTGAATTGCTTCCATTCTTCGGCATCATAGGAACATGCATTGCAGACCACAGAATACACAAGGTGACTGTTTTGTTCAAAATATCTATTTCTATAGTAATAAACACGCGTCTATCATTAAGCTATGAAATCATAAATTGCAGTTTTACAACAGGCACACCAAAATTGGGTAGAAACGGTACAAAATAGCTTTCATACTCAGTCTAGTAAAATATTTTAGAAGAGTAAATGAAGAAATCAATTCTTTTGTAGAGAGATGTATCTACGGTAAGCAAAGGAGATAAGCAATGATGAACTCGTATGTGTCTATGTTGGTGGAAGTAACCTTCTGCTAATATTCCATTTCAAAAAGGGCGGGAAATGTTCTCATTCTCAGCCTTTCAACTTCTGCCTGAAGAACTGAAATCTCTTCGGCCTGTTCTTTTGCAAGATCCACTAGCTGTCGTCGCTGCACAATATCCTGGTAATGCTCCTTTGCGGCTTTTTCAGAAACCAGCTGTGTGTCTGTGCAAAGCAAAATATCAGAAATAGTTCATATCAGAGAAAATATCTATTGTTGTAGGCCCTGCCCCAGGGCCTATCTTATTTCAGTGACAAGGCTAGACTTTAAAAAGAGCTCACACTTGGGGACAAATTTTTGCTCTTGCAATATATGGCTACTTCTGTTTTGCCCAGGCACAAATGGTGAGAGGAGGAGGGATGAATTTATTTTTTAGAGAGGACAAAGGCATTGTACCAAAGTCTCTGCTGATGCAAATGGGAATAGTTTTATGACTTCAATGGAGTTTCACTAACTTATACTAGCAACAGTTAATTAACTTGGGTTACAACAAGAGCAAAAATCTCAAGTCTAGACATATCCTTAGTGTCTGATGGATATTGAAATTGCTCTCTTAGGCAGGGCAATACCATCTGTGTATATGTAACGTAACAAAAATCTGCTGCTGGCAGTGTTTTGTCCCGGTAGTGCTGCTGATGGAAAGAAGAACTGACCAGCTTTGGAGATGTATTTTATGAATGTCTTTTTTACGTGTGACCTAAAGCGTGCTACAGAATGTGACTCACCAGCTGCTTCAAAGATATGCCGCCTTTCTGAAACAGACACAAGCATTTCTTGCAGCTCCTGGCTGAGTTTGTAGTTTGCTTGTTCCTTTAGACAGATGCGCTTCTCCAGATCTTTAAATACTTTCTGATGGTTCTTCACATTCTTCTTGTGCAGCTGTCCATTTCCAGTTGAATAAAGCAAATATGCAACTTTATTAAAGCTGCTTGTGCCCGCCCACCCCCAAGAACTCAATAGGTACAACACATTTAGGATTTACCTTATCCATCACACCAAGCGTCTGCTCCATTACTGAAACCTGTTGGGTGATGCGGCTGTCATAGTTTAGTATGCGTAGGAACTGCAGAATAAAAAGAGAGAAATCAGATTACTAGGTATCTGAGTGTGTTTCAACCATTCCACGATCCTAGGTTGGCAGTCAAGCTATATAAAAGTTAGAAAAAACATTTGTTTTAATTTTGCATAGCACAAAGCATTTCTATAAACCATAAAATGAACATTTCTTAGATGCTGCTTGAGTACTTGAGAACATTCTATTCAAGCATTCATGTATTCATTTATTAGCATTGTTAACTCTAGTACACTCAGGGTAGGTCTACACTTACCCGGTAGTTCGGCGGCAAGCAAATCGAACTTCTGGGTTCAACTTATCGCGTCTTGTCTGTACGCGATAAGTCGAACCCGGAAGTGCTCGCCGTCAACTGCGGTACTCCAGCTCGACGAGAGGAGTACGCGAAGTCGACGGGGGAGCCTGCCTACCGCGTCTGGACGGAGGTAAGTTCGAACTAAGGTACTTCGAACTTCAGCTACGTTATTCACGTAGCTGAAGTTGCGTACCTTAGTTCGAATTGGGGGGTTAGTGTAGACCTGCCCTCAGTGTCTTAAGAGATTACAGCTTCTAACAACAGACACGCTTAAGAGTAGAGGTCTTAAAAGAAAGTCCAATGGTTTTGGTGACTAAGGCTCTGGAGGTTATGCTCTACATAGCAAAGGCACACTTTTACCATCCCTTCTCCCAGTGACAGAACCAGGCTGGCTAAGTCCATTTACATTGTATTAATTAGATGTGATATACTCCCCAAGCCATGTTCATGGGGGAGAATGCAAAATGTTTCTGCCTAATCTAGCTAGACAGAGACTGATGTCCCACAGAGCCCATAAGCATGGTTCTAACAGATGGTACCTTTTGAGAAGGTATGCTTTTTCTTTATGAAGTGACCCCCTTATAGTTCTGAATTTTGTTACTTTACTTTCACAGTATTTTTTCTAGATAATTTATTAAAATCTTTCTCTTGGAGACCCAATAGGTAGCATATTGTTTGCAAGGATCTTGTTGTCAGGTGGGAAACATAAAATAGTCTTAAATAACTCATGACTAATAGCAATCAGATGTTTGTAGATGACTTGTCCACTTCCTGGGTCAGGTAAGCCTTTTTGGGATCACCCAAACAAATAGCAACGCTCTGTTGGTGATTTTGCTGCAGGAACTTTCCAGCATACAGTCACCTTTTGGGTACCTGTTGGTTCTTTTATTGGCATCAGTCCTAAAAGTCCTCTTTTTGCACTTCTGAAATCAGAAAATTCAAAAGTGGCTGCTTTTTTTTTTTTTAAAGCACACTAATAATGTGATTTTCTGTGAGATACCAAATGGAGGCACTTCAGAACTTTCATTTAAGATCAAGAATGTGTTTTATTTAAAAATGAATTACGTAAGGCTGTAAAATCCTGATTCCTTGCTTTAAGTGCTAATATTGATACGCGGGAGTTTAGAACCAATTCTGCCCTCAGTTACACCTAGGCTTGACAGAATTTTTTTTTTTTTAAATAATTTTGACTATCAATATCTATTAGCCAAGATGGTGTCCCTAGCCTCTGCAAGAAGCTGGAAATAGGCAACAGGTGATGGATCACTTGATGATTGCCTGTTCTGTTCATTCTCTCTGGGGCACCTGGCATTGGCCACTGTCAAAGACAGGATACTGGGCTAGATGGACCTTTGGTCTGACCCAGTATGGCTGCTCTTATATTCTTAGGAAATTAAGTGGGGGGTTAGGGTAGCACTGATAGCAGTGCTGCAAGAGGCTCCTTGCATGGCTGAGGGGCCCAAGACACCCAAGTGAAGGGGAGGCTGTGGTCCCGGTCCAGCAGAACAGAGACCCCCAGCCAGGTCCAGGGGACAGTCCTGCATACTCCACTTAGGGTCCATACAGACAGCAAGTGTGAAAAATCTGCACAGGGACTGGGGGGTAATAGGAGCCTATATAAGAAAAAGACTCAAAAACTGGGACTGTCCCTATAAAATCGGGACATCTGGTCACCCTAACTCCACTGCTGAGTAATTGAGTGGGCCTGTGACAGCACAGCTGCAGAGGGCTCCCTGCATGGCCACGGGGCCAGTGACCGCAGAACCCTGTGAGGGGAGTCTGCACTTGCCGACTGTTATTGATGGATTTTTTTTTGAGAGTGGGGGTTCTCTTTCTGAGTCTCAGGTGAAATTGACATTTTCCACTGACTAATGATTTTAATCGTATCTTCCCAAGCCTAGTTACACCTGTACAACTCCAAAGACTTCAGAGTTACACAAATGTCAAAGCAAAATTTAGTCCTTAAGGTTAAATTGCTGTCCTAGCTTGGGCTAGGTTTCCCTGTAGATGTAGGACAATTGAAGAATACAAATAATGGTACAAACATGGACAGCAGCTTTTCTCCAGATAAAAATCTCAATTTCAGAGTTACTTACTAGCTGGCGATCTCTTGAAAGATGCAGATTTTGAATATCCCGAGCCCTCTGGTTTAGATCGTCCATCAGCATCTTCATTTTTTTATGTTCCCATTCCAGCTGAAATATCCCTTTAGAGAAGTCTTTACTTTCCACCATGCTAGCAATTTTCTTTTCTCCTTGAGCCTGAAAAAGAGATTAATTTTAGCATAATTTATAGATTATGGAATAATTTTTTGCTGTAACAGGATGGACAGGACTCCCAATTTCTAATTTCAGTAATTTTAATGTGCCACACTGCAATCCTTTTCAGAGGCTGGTGTCCAGACAGACTTCATGTCAAAAAAGCTAACAATGTTAGGAACCATCAGGAAAGGGATAGATAAGACAGAAAATATCATAATGCTACTATATAAATCCCTGGTATGCCCACACCTTGAATACTACATGCAGTTCTCGTTGCTCCATCTCAAAAACATACTAGAATTAGAAAAGGTACAGAGAAGGGGAACAATGACTAAGGGTATAGAACAGCTTCGTATGAGGAGAGATTAAAAAGTCTAGCACTTTTCAGCTTGGAAAAGAGATGAATAAGGGGGGATACGATCGAGGTCTGTAATATCATGAATGGTGTGGAGGAAATGAATAAGGAAGTGATATTTGTCCATCATATACTACAAGAACTGGGGTTCCCCAATGAAATTAATAGGCAGCAGGTTTAAAACAAAAAAAAGGAAGTACTTCTTCACACAATGCACAGTCAACCTGTGGAACTCATTGCCAGGGGATGTTGTGGAGGCCAAAACTCATAACTGGGTTAAAAAAAGAATTAGATAAGTTCCTGGAGGATAGGTCCATCAATGGCTATTAGCCAAGATGGTCAGGGATGCAACCCCATGCTCTGGGTGTCCCTAGCCTCTGAGTGCCAGAAGCTGGGAGTTGATGATGGGACGGATCACTTGATCGCTTTTGCGAACAGGGGCTGCTAACAGGGAGTTTCGCAAGGGAGTTCTCCAGGTGAAGGAGGAGCAATACAGC
>NW_020664446.1:5639151-5722733 GCF_002925995.2 Terrapene triunguis | reverse complement strand
GGGAGTTTCGCAAGGGAGTTCTCCAGGTGAAGGAGGAGCAATACAGCCCCCGTTTGGGCGGACAGGGGGCTGCAGACGGGAGTTTGACAGAGGGAGGCTTACGATGGTTAGGAAGACCCGCAACACCTGTGCCAGCACTGCTTCTGTCTCCTCCACCTGCGCCTGTAGCCAGACAGAGCGCCTGAGCATGGATGCTTCTACCCAGATCCTGGTGTGGTTTTGCAGAGACTGTAACTTGCAATTTCCACTTACTGATATCCAGGCTGGGGGGACCATCCAATGTGAAAGGTGCCTGCTGGTGGAATCTCTCAGGCAGCAGGTGGGAGAACTACAGGAGGAGGTGGCTAGGTTGAGAAGCATCCGAATCCACGAGCAATTCCTGGACAGTGTCCATGTGGAGACAGCTGAGGTAGCTGTCCCAGTACACAGGATTGCTGATACACCACTGGTGGAGGAGGAGATGGCTCAGGGTGGACACTGGCAGCTGGTTACTTCTGGCAGCAGGCAGTGCTCCACCCCTGCTCCGAACCCTCCCGCTGTGGTAATAGGTAACCGTTATGCTCTTCTTGATACAGGAAAGAAGGCATCACCCCCTACAGTAAAGGAGGAGAAGCCTCGTACCCCTAAGGCTGGAAGGTCTGCTGCCACCACTGCGAATAGGAAACGTAGGGTAGTGGTGGTCGGAGACTCTCTGCTGAGGGGGACAGAGGCGCCCATCTGTCGCCCTGACATTTCATCTCGGGAGGTATGCTGCCTGCCGGGAGCCCGTATCCGAGACATTACGGAGGCATTGTCGAGGATTATCCAGCCCTCTGACTACTACCCCATGCTACTCATCCATGTGGGCACGAATGATACTGCGCGGTGTGACACTGAGCGGATCAAGAGTGACTACAGGGCTCTGGGAGTACGGGTGAAGGAGTTTGGAGCGCAGGTGGTATTCTCTTCGATTCTTCCTGTCAAAGGTAGGGGCCCGGGCAGAGACAGATGCATCATGGAGG
Source organism: Terrapene triunguis (assembly GCF_002925995.2). NCBI lineage: Eukaryota > Metazoa > Chordata > Testudines > Emydidae > Terrapene > Terrapene triunguis. Next base: position 5,721,732 of record NW_020664446.1, on the reverse strand, counting down.
TGAATGCCTGGCTGCGAAGATGGTGTCGCCAGGAGGGCTTTGGCTTCCTAGACCACGGGATGCTATTTGAGGAAGGACTGCTAGGCAGAGATGGCGTTCACCTTTCGAGGAGGGGAAAGACCCTATTTGGACACAGACTGGCTAACCTAGTGAGGAGGGCTTTAAACTAGGTTCGACGGGGACAGGTGAGCAAAGCCCGCAGGTAAGTGGGGAACATGGAGACCTGGGAGATGGGTCGGAAACGAGAGGGAGTGTGGGCTATATTGGCAGAGAGAAAGGAGGGTCAGGAGAAAACCGGGAGGAAAGATCAAACCAGTATCTTAGATGCCTATATACAAATGCGAGAAGTATGGGTAATAAGCAGGAAGAACTGGAAGTGCTAATAAATAAATACAACTATGACATTGTTGGCATCACTGAAACTTGGTGGGATAATACACATGATTGGAATGTTGGTGTGGATGGATACAGCTTGCTCAGGAAGGATAGACAGGGGAAAAAGGGAGGAGGTGTTGCCTTATATATTAAAAATGTACACACTTGGACTGAGGTAGAGATGGACATAGGAGACGGAAGTGTTGAGAGTCTCTGGGTTAGGCTAAAAGGGGTAAAAAACAAGTGTGATGTCATGCTAGGAGTCTACTACAGGCCACCTAACCAGGTGGAAGAGGTGGATGAAGCTTTTTTTAAACAACTAAAAATCATCCAAAGCCCAAGATTTGGTGGTGATGGGGGACTTCTATCAACTATCCGGATATATGTTGGGAAAATAACACAGCGGGGCACAGACCATCCAACAAATTCTTGGACTGCATTGCAGACAACTTTTTATTTCAGAAGGTTGAAAAAGCTACTAGGGGGGAAGCTGTTCTAGACTTGATTTTAACCAATAGGGAGGAACTCGTTGAGAATTTGAAAGTAGAAGGCAGCTTGGGTGAAAGTGATCATGAAATCATAGAGTTTGCAATTCTAAGGAAGGGTAGAAGGGAGAACAGCAAAATAGAGACAATGGATTTCAGGAAGGCGGATTTTGGTAAGCTCAGAGAGCTGATAGGTAAGGTCCCATGGGAATCAAGACTGAGGGGAAAAACAACTGAGGAGAGTTGGCAGTTTTTCAAAGGGACACTATTAAGGGCCCAAAAGCAAGCTATTCCGATGGTTAGGAAAGATAGAAAATGTGGCAAAAGACCACCTTGGCTTAACCACGAGATCTTGCATGATCTAAAAAATAAAAAGGAGTCATATAAAAAATGGAAACTAGGACAGATTACGAAGGATGAATATAGGCAAACAACACAGGAATGCAGGGGCAAGATTAGAAAGGCAAAGGCACAAAATGAGCTCAAACTAGCTAAGGGAATAAAGGGGAACAAGAAGACTTTTTATCAATACATTAGAACCAAGAGGAAGACCAAAGACAGGGTAGGCCCACTGCTTAGTGAAGAGGGAGAAACAGTAACAGGAAACTTGGAAATGGCAGAGATGCTTAATGACTTCTTTGTTTCGGTCTTCACCGAGAAGTCTGAGGGAATGCCTAACCTAGTGAATGCTAATGGGAAGGGGGTAGGTTTAGCAGATAAAATAAAAAAAGAACAAGTTAAAAATCACTTAGAAAAGTTAGATGCCTGCAAGTCACCAGGGCCTGATGAAATGCATCCTAGAATACTCAAGGAGCTAATAGAGGAGGTATCTGAGCCTCTAGCTATTATCTTTGGAAAATCATGGGAGACGGGAGAGATTCCAGAAGACTGGAAAAGGGCAAATATAGTGCCCATCTATAAAAAGGGAAATAAAAACAACCCAGGAAACTACAGACCAGTTAGTTTAACTTCTGTGCCAGGGAAGATAATGGAGCAAGTAATTAAGGAAATCATCTGCAAACATTTGGAAGGTGGTAAGGTGATAGGGAACAGCCAGCATGGATTTGTAAAGAACAAATCATGTCAAACCAATCTGCTAGCTTTCTTCGATACGATAACGAGTCTTGTGGATAAGGGAGAAGCTGTGGATGTGGTATACCTAGACTTTAGTAAGGCATTTGATACGGTCTCGCATGATATTCTTATCGACAAACTAGGCAAATACAATTTAGATGGGGCTACTATAAGGTGGGTGCATAACTGGCTGGATAACCGTACTCAGAGAGTTGTTATTAATGGTTCCCAATCCTGCTGGAAAGGCATAACGAGTGGGGTTCCGCAGGGGTCTGTTTTGGGACCGGCTCTGTTCAATATCTTCATTAACGACTTAGATATTGGTATAGAAAGTACGATTATTAAGTTTGCGGATGATACCAAACTGGGAGGGATTGCAACTGCTTTGGAGGACAGGGTCATAATTCAAAATGATCTGGACAAATTGGAGAAATGGTCTGAGTTAAACAGGATGAAGTTTAACAAAGACAAATGCAAAGTGCTCCACTTAGGAAGAAAAAATCAGTTTCACACATACAGAATGGGAAGAGACTGTCTAGGAAGGAGTACGGCAGAAAGGGATCTAGGGGTTATAGTGGACCACAAGCTAAATATGAGTCAACAGTGTGATGCTGTTGCAAAAAAAGCAAACGTGATTCTGGGATGTATTAACAGGTGTGTTGTGAGCAAGAGACGAGAAGTCATTCTTCCGCTCTACTCTGCTCTGGTTAGGCCTCAGCTGGAGTATTGTGTCCAGTTCTGGGCACCGCATTTCAAGAAAGATGTGGAGAAATTGGAAAGGGTCCAGAGAAGAGCAACAAGAATGATTAAAGGTCTTGAGAACATGACCTATGAAGGAAGGCTGAAAGAATTGGGTTTGTTTAGTTTGGAAAAGAGAAGACTGAGAGGGGACATGATAGCAGTTTTCAGGTATCTAAAAGGGTGTCATAAGGAGGAGGGAGAAAACTTGTTCACCTTAGCCTCTGAGGATAGAACAAGAAGCAATGGGCTTAAACTGCAGCAAGGGAGGTCTAGGTTGGACATTAGGAAAAAGTTCCTAACTGTCAGGGTGGTTAAACACTGGAATAAATTGCCTAGGGAGGTTGTGGAATCTCCATCTCTGGAGATATTTAAGAGTAGGTTAGATAAATGTCTATCAGGGATGGTCTAGAAGTATTTGGTCCTGCCATGCGGGCAGGGGACTGGACTCGATGACCTCTCGAGGTCCCTTCCAGTCCTAGAATCCTAGAATCTATGAATCTATGACTGCCTTGTTCTGCTCATTCCCTCTGAAGCATGTGGCTTTGGCCAGAAGTCAGAAGAGAGGATACTGGGCTAGATGGACCATTGGTCTGACCCAGTATGGCCATTCTTATGTTCTTTTTTATGGCACTTGTTGCCTTTTGCTGACACTTTAAATTAACGCTACTGCTTAAGCCTTGTATCACAGATGAGGGTGAAACAAACTGCAGTCAATACCTGTCTGTTCTCCCACCTTATATAAAGTGCTACGGCCCAGGTTTTTAAAGGTATTTAGGCACTGCTGAGCTCAGCCTTGCAATACACCTAACTAATTTAGGAGCCTGTCAGTCTCAAAGGTGATTTGGGCACCTAAATCCCATCAACTGTCAATGGAATTTTAGCTCCTAAGTGCCTAAATCCTTTTTGGAAATGACATTGAGGCTCCTAAATCAGGTAGGCATTGCAATGGTGAGCATAGCAATGCATAAATACCTTTAAAAACGTGGGCCTAAGCATCTTCCCTCTATTTGAGCCTCTCCCAGTGTCAGGTATTTTGCAGTTACCACTGAAGGTTGTATGCGGTAGAAATAAAAAGCAAATTTTTATGCAGCTGGGATGGCAAGAAAATAACCTTTACTGTGAGATGAAAAAATGAAATGTGCCATGTATGATCCCACAATTTCACCTTTATATTAAAGGAGAATCACTTAATTTTTGGAAGTTTCACTGTAACCCAACATTCAGTTACCTGACATGACCGCACAACTGGGGAATGTAGGAGTGGTGTATAGGATGTTAATTCTCTATATACACCATGTACAGAATGGACATAGTGCTTAAAGATGCTGCCTTTCCACTGATCAGGATGTCATTGATCAGTGCTCAGGATAGTAGCCTTTATATTAGAGATGTTACAGAACTCATAATAGCTTCAAGGACCTTCCAAAACGAAGATGACAATTGAGCCCATTGGTATATGGTAGTGCATTAAAAGAGATTAAATCATGTATTACAGCAATGTCAAACTAGATAAAAGCTGCTGTCTCCAAAGGAAAATCCATTCATTTAAAGCCCTTAATTTCCTCCAGAAAATGTAAATTACCCGGATTGTGCAATTCAGTTCTTCAATAACACTCTTGTGAAGGAGAATAGCGTCAGTATAATCTGGTATTAGCTCAGCAGCACTCTCCAATTCCACCTGTCCTTGTTTAAGCAGAAATTGGATAGTCAAATCCAGTTGAAACCTCATCTTCTCCTCTCGTAGCCTAAAATTGCAGAGAACCAATAGCAGTTTTTAGTGATTGATAAAATGCTTGTATTTTAAATCTCTATGCTCAGAGGGTAACAGAAAGATTAGGAAATCATCTGAAAACCAAAAAGGGTCACTCCAATTTTCATAATTCTTTGTGTTTGCTAATGACCAAATGCATGTTTCAGCAAGCGTTTTCTCCCTCACACCCTGTTTTCTCTTATTTGCTCCTACAGTGAGTGCTTCTTTCCATATAGACTGTGTTTTGTCTTCCCTGCCAGGTCAAGCAGAATTTAAAAGGGAGAAAGCCGCTACTGAACAAACAAAAACTTTATCAATAATTGTAAAGGAATCACAGAAACCTCCCCCACCCTAGTCAAGTACATTTCTTTTTGTATAAACTATCTTCTTGGAGTTTGTTCCCAAATAACACTCTCATCTAAAAGGTGATGAGAACCAGATGGTGTAGTAGTAGCTGATAGAATAAGAAAAATACAGCGTTACGCGTTTGAACCTCTCATTGAAGTCAACGCTCTTTCAGAATTGGGCTCTACGTCTCTTAGATGAGTTTTAGAGAAAAGTGTGATACAGTACAGAACTGTACACTTCTCACTAGACTTTTAATTCTGTGTCAGCAGAGTGCTAAAGTGTAGATGAATGTGAATGTAAGAATAATAAGCAAAATTACATATTGAGTTCATTTAAAATTTTTTCAATGTCCATCCTTATCTTCTCATCATCATCCATCCTTTTCTGGAGAAAGGCCTGCATCTCCGCTAGCGTCAGGGCTTTCCGTTTCACCTAAGCAAACAACATCACAACTGCTTGAACACACTGAACTTTGCAAATGTAGAAGAAAACCTTTAATGGTAGACAGACTTTTGCTCATTCTTCACAAGAACAGATTTTTAAGAGCTGGATGAGGGAGCAAGCTACCTTCCTGACTCCCATTAAAGTCCATGCAAGTCCACAGTTTTAGTCCTTACCTGCACTTGGAAAGTTTACCCTTTACTGATGCATATTTTGTTCCTTTGAAAGGAAGGTCTCATTTCCTTCTCACTTCAGCAAAGCAAAATGGATCTTAGCTACATCTTTGGATATTTAAGGTTTACATCTTGGTGACATTAACCTCAATTAATAGGGTAACAGGGCTTTCTATCAACATGTTATTAGGATTTGCTCTTGATGCTTTAGGAAGGAAGAAGCGTTCATCAGGGTAAACAAATGCAGCAGATGTACATGTAGGTTACAGATGCAGAATGGTATAAAATACCTTGATGATTTGCTTTTGTTTTGGTGGGGATGGGGAAGAAGAATGAGAAGGGATCCTTTGAGACAGCTCCTACTTCCCACTTACTTTCTTTAGAGGAGAGCAGGATGTGGCTTCCTCGGAAGCCATTCATACTGCTCTGTATCTGCTGGAAGAGGGAGCTTTGCTAAAGAGTGATGACTACTACACTCTGGAAGTGAGCTAGGGACTCACAGATCACCTACACTGTGCTGCCACTTGCTTAGTCCTCAGAACTTGATGCACTGGGTTAAGATCCCAAAGCATCAAAGAGTATATTCCAAACAGTAAATCAACAGCAAAATAAACCTGATGGAAATCACTTGACGTACCAGCTGTTCGCCTTCCACTTTTGTTCGTCTAGCCAAACAGAAACGTTCCCAGACAGGCAGGTCTAATCCCTCAGGCATGTTTTCAGGGTCATCCATTTCATCTATGGCTTTCATTAAATGGGCGAGTGCCTCTTTGTAAGCTCTGGCTGAGCCTGGCCGATCTCCATAAGGGTTAGCAGTGTCAAGGTGCATCTTGATCTTCTGGGCTCTGGTGTCATCAACCATGGCATACATAGTAAAATAAATATTTTATCTTTCTTCTTACTTGCTACATAGAACAAGGTCTTGTAGCACTAAAAACACTTCACATCACTCTCTTAATCTCTTGCAGCATGCAACCAGGAAATATTATTTAAAACACATAAAAAGACATGTTTTGGGTGGTTATTTATTAATTATTATAATCACATTTTAAATAGCATATGTAATGTGGGTAGAGGAGAAGATTGCTTTAAAATGTCTGTCAGTCATCCATATGATAGCTGATCATCAATAATGGTTAATGACCATCGTCATTACAGAGGTGCAGTTTTAAAAACAGGTTAGTAATCAATGGCCTACTGCTAACTAAAATACTTCACAGAGCTTAGAAAATAGAATCTCCCCTCCCATCATAAAGATAAAAATAATAACATGTAGAAAATGGTTTGAGTCAAAGGGGAATTTTACCTTGGTCGGCGTTTGTAAAGTTTGAAAAGATGATCAATGTGATGCACCGGAACATCAGAAAATTCCTTTTTAAAGCCACGTTCCAGAATCTAGCAGGAAAAAAACACAGCAAAACATCCGCATGCACTATCCTAGAAATACAGACTAATGATGAGGCATGCTAAAAGGTGCTAGGTGGAGTCGGGCTATTTCATAGATTGCCTCTCTCAGAGATGACAATTTACCATGTCTGCTGTGCTTTTTAAAACACAGAGAAGTGTCTACAAAAAGTGAGACTAGCAAGTTAAGCATAGACAGTGGACTTGGCACTTTGCAAGAGATACAGTCCTTGCCCAAGAAACTTACTAAGGCCTGATTCTGATTTAGCCAAGAACTTAAGCATCTGAGTATTCCCATTGACTTCAGTGTTTCATCAATCCGTATGGAACTACTCACGTGCTTAAGTGTGCTACTGAACTGGGGCCTAAATACTGTATATTCTGGAGGAGGAGTAGCACTGAACCTCTTTTTATTTTTTCTGCAATTGCATCTGCTTGAACATATGACTAAGACTCTTACTTTGTCTTCAGCTACTAAGTTGTCATAGGTCTCTCTGTAAGCATCAACTTGTGCTCGTACAACCTGGACCTCCTCTGAAGTACTGAGCTGTAACAAAACCAGATGGATTTCAGTAACAGAACTGAAAGTAAACACAGCTGTTGGAATGCTATTCAAACATATTACACATGCTGAAGAGACGTCTTTTCTCAGCTTAAGATACAACAATTGGGTTAAATTCACCTCTGGTGTAACATGCTCCTAAGCAGACAACACAGACAGCACTCAATATGTCATGTGCCTGTCTGATCTCTAAATTGGATTCCTGCGAGGCTTTCTATATGGGGCTACCTATAAAGACCACACAGAAGGGTCAGCAGGTGCAAAATTTAGCTACCCAACTGCTTAATGAGGTTGGTCATAAGAAGCACATGATTCAAGTGCTCTATAGACTGCAATGGCTTACTATGCAATTCAGGATGCAATGTAATGTGTTGACAGTGGTCCCTAGCTACCTGAGAGTCTGCCTCTCTCCCTGAATAGCATGACAGGTGAGATCAACTAGTGCAAGAGGTCCCTAGGTTTGCACGTCTGTAGAACTGGTCCAACAACAGATTAATAGGTGAGCTTCCAGGACAAAGCAGTCAGAATTTTCATTCTAGAACATTTGTAGTCCTGAATATACTTGTGTATAAGTGCAGAAACCCGTTTGTTTTGAACTCCAGTCACTATGTTGGCTTATGCATGGCTCGTCAGTGGTGGGCAAACCCCGACAACTTCAGTTCCAGGAAATTAATTCAAATTTCTCCAAATTTACCACTTTCTTCTTTAAGAAAGACGGCAACATTAGATATCCTTTTGTGCAAGGTTCTTGTAGCAAAGGCATTATCAGTGCTACCAGACAGATTATAGACTGCCACAGGATACTAAAATTGTGTATTTGACAGATAGTGGCATGCTTTCCTCAGGGTATGGAAATTTACACATGTAATTCCAGACAAGCTGGGAGAAGTGTATACCCAAGAAGATGTGTCTTTATTACAGGAGTCTTCTGCCACCCTTATAAAAAAAATAGATCAAGGGCTGTGTAAATCATGGGGGAAATTATTTGTAGCAGCTTGGGCAACATTTTTATTTGTAAAGAGCAGGTTCCATATGCAAATAGTTGGAGTCTTACAGTCCAAGTACTGGACTCACCTTCTCCTTCCGCTTCTTGTCAAGGAAGTGATTCAGTCCGGCTTCTCTTGTGCTCAGCTCTTCATCCAACAGCAAAGAGTAAAGGAGGTTGTTTATTTTGAGTTCCTCCTGTGGAAAGATTGTAAGGAGAAAGAAAGATCAACACTCTTGTGGCTTGGAGATGGAGATAAGAAATCCAAGATCTCTGCCTTACCTGGTATATGACCATCTCTGATTTAACTTTCCGCTCAAAGAGCTTGCTTACGGTGTCATCAAAAGTTTGTGTTGTTTCCTGAATGGAGGTTTGAAGTTTCTTCAATTCAGTTTCTAGTGTCTGGGGGGCAAAGGGGAAGGAGGAGTATTAAAGCTAAAAGAATGTGCATACTTAAATGTGTGAGGGGTGGAGAGATGCACAGCTAGTGAGCACTTGGGTAGGGACCGTCTTTGTGTTCTATGTTTGTACAGTGCCACTCTGGTCCGTGACTGGTGCTCCTAGGTTCTACCACAATACAAATAAATAAAGTAAATAAATAAATAATATAATACAGTGATGACATATCTAGAAAACAGACAATAAAAATTGACAATGGCTCATTTATGTACATCATTAGACCATTCCTCTTCAGAAGCCATGAATGCCAGCTTGACTATCTTCTGCTCAGGTGGAAATCCAAGGTTTACAAAAAAACAAATTTTAGTCATGCTGGTCTGACAATATAGGGACCGTCTTGTGAGGTGCTGAGTTCCTTCTACTCCTGCTGAAGTTAATGGGAGCTGAGAATCAGACCCAAACCTAGTTATTTAAATCAAAACTTTAAAGTGTGTGGCTATAGGTTTTTTATTTTATTGTTTAAAAAGAGATTACGTAAAATACCTTTGACCATTGACTTGCAATGAAACTGAGGAGCCTAAAAATGGGACTCAGGAGCCTACATCACTTAGGCACTTGAAAATATAACCCAAAGATTAGTTTTTATTCCAGTTAGCACTACTGAGCTGAGAAAGCTGTTTCAGAATTAGCTAGGTTCTATTTTGAACCATCAAATTCAGCTAAATTCTGGGGAATCATTACATTATTGATAGTATTACAGACAGAAGGAGCCCAGATTTGTTTAAACCAGGCATGATGGGTATTGGAGTGTGCAGCGCTTCATAGGATCAAGCCCTTTATTTCCACCACCACATAAAAGTTGTATTGGAGTAAAAAGTATCAGAGACAATGTTATAAGATAGTAGAAAAAGAAAGGATCTTTCAGCCAAAAGGGCCCAACAAATGACACATTTGGAATGAGGGTGTGGCAAGGCTGACTGTTCTGCTGCCCAAATTCCTCTTTGAAGAATAAAAATTGTGAAATTCTGTGCATCTGATATCCTCATGCCCTGCAGCTCTGTTAATGGAATTCCAAACATCTTTCTGGAAATATTTGTACATTTGTGATGGAAAGCAATAAAGCAGTTTAATCAGACTTGGAATGTGCTAGTTATCACAGGTAAACCTCATCTTTTCTTCTTTAAGTTGGGGCTTCACAGGTAACTTTGTTAATTTTTAACACCTATTGGCATTTTTATTAAAATAAATCTGGTTTTTCCTCCCTTAAGAAACCGAGGTGAGGTCATATCAATAAATCCCGAGAAAAATAAGAAACTGTGTTTAAGGACCCTGAACAAAATCACCCGTCTCATTTTATTTTACCTTTCTGTATTTTTCCCTTTCTTCATTCAGCTCCTTAACTTTTTTCTCATATTCCTTGAATACTTTCTTTTCTTCTTCATTCCAAAGGGCATCAGGTTTAGAAACAAAAGGAGGTGCGGGAATCTCCTGAAGATATCAAAACAGCCATACAATTCATGAGCAACATCAATTCTCCATTAAAGATCACCGAGGAAAAGAACCTACAGCACCTCAGTAATAAACCTCCCAAAGTTTATTCTGAGCTTCATCTTAGTAGCAGCTGGAAGAACTACACAAGCCTTGGGCCCAAAGATTGTATATCTCTGCTTCTCTGATTTGGCCCTATTTTATGGTCCTTGACTTCCTGGAGTAACACCGGTGTTGAACCTGCAGCACCTGCATGGGATGGAGCACTAACTACACCTCCTAGCAGCACCAATGGTTATGGTGTGCGTAACATGGCCATTTTTGCTTTCATTCTCTCTCAAAAAATCGTCAGGTACAATAAAATACAAGTGAAATTTTACGGCAAGCTCAGTACTACTATTATTGCTAAAAGATCAGTTTTTCCATTACAAATCCCTTAATTAACTCCTAAGCCAAGATGAACTTTCATTTCCTGAAAACACATCAGCTTTAGACAGAGTACTTGGGTCTCTTTTACCTTTTCACTCTAGAGCACCATTTTACTTTGACAGCAGATGTTTTCTCCCTCTATCATTGCATCAGGCTTCTTTTGCTGTAGAAGGTAGAGCGAAGCAGCCTCTCCTAAGATCAAGGCCAAAACCCATTTTGGAAATAGCCATTAAAGAAGTCAGGTATCTATACTTGCTACTCACTCTACAGCACTACCACGTCACCTCTGAAGCAAATGAAGCCGACACACTAAATTCCTATGGTCACTGCTTAATCTGGGTCTCCTAGAATCATCTGATTTGAAAGGGAACTATAGTGGATTGATCTTCCCATCCATTCTCCTGTACAGTGGAAGGACTGATTCAATGTCCCTAAATCATCCCTGTTAGCAAGGTGTAGTCTCACCTGGAATAGCTCCAATTATAAGAGTTCCACAACCTCTTGGGTTATCTTGTTCCATTGCTTAATCCTTTAGAAATATTTGCACTGCTAGTGAAAATTCATATTTATACAAAAAGATCAAAGGTTTTCTCTTTCAACACTATTCTTATGACAAAACATTTTCTCAGGAGTGGTGCTTAAGGCAAATTTTCACCATTTCTCTCCTTTTAAAATACTTGGGAATTCCAGTTAGAATTCAAAAATGGTGAATTTTATTCAGTTCTAATCACAACAACTGTTACTTTAAATCAAATGAGAGAAACAACTCACTATCTTCAAGATGTCTTCCTTTTTGATTTCTAGGACCCCACTCATCATGTCATAAAGGGCACGTTGTCTTGCACTGTTCTGGAAAAGATAACAAATGAAATGAAAATGCTGCAGAACAGGGTACTTGGATGGCATAAGCCTTTCACCTCTACGGTGCCAATGAGAATCTGTGATATGTCGCCAGTGAATGAAATGCTGACCTATGTGAAATACACTAGCAATCTCAGTCTGATTTTTTGGTGGACAGATGCCCATTTATCAAGCAACTATCACTACAATGGGCACCCTAGTTTTTTCAGAAGGGATGTTCTTCTTAGATTGTTTGCTCATTTCCATTCCATGTCAGGCGTGCACAGTCGCTGGAGATTTTTTTCCTCAGTGGCATCCAACAGATCCTGGTGAAGGCGTCCTTCCTGGCGCTTGGCCCAGTGGACAGTGGGCTATGCAGGTTCAATGGCCTTTTTGGAATCCATGGGGTTTTCCCCTCAGTACCGGGTCTGCTTTTCAGATGCTCATACTCAGTGGTGTCTGAGAGAAGGGCTCCTCTGTCACACTGACCAGCACCCGACCCAGACTTCGGTACCGAGCCCAGTACCAATATTCAGGACTTGGACTACATGATGTGGTCAGTGCAGAAGAAGAGGGGGAAGGCCCCCACCAGTGCAGGCCTCTTTCTCCCCAAATGAAGCAGTTGGGGTTGAGCGGGTTGACGCCTCAGGGCATCTTCAGAGCTCACCAAGAGCTATTGTAAAGGGTGGCTCTGAACCTAGGGCTGGAAGTGGAGGTGCTTAAAGAATCCTTCCAGAGCATGAGACATCTTGGCCGCAGTGGCCCTACCCCTCAACAAGACTGTTATGGGTCCAGTCAGAAACCAATGGCAGACCCCATCCTCTCTGCCCCCCACTTCAAAAAGAGCAGAGAAAAAGTACTTTGTTGCTGCCAAAGGGTATGGGTACCTATATTCCCTTCCCCTTCACGGATCCCTTGTGGTTGTAGCAGCCAACGACAGAGACAGGCAACGGCTGCGGGGTGCAGCCCCCAAGGCGAAGGATTCAAAGAAGCTGGACCTGTTTGGTAGAAAGATTTATCCTACTGGGGGGTTACAGTTCTGCATTTCCAACCTGCAGACATTGCTAGGAAGGTACAACTATAATGTCTGGGACTCCCTGTCAAAATTCAAGGATTCACTGCCCCAGGAGTCCAGACAGGACTTCTGCAGTCTTGTGGAGGAAGAGAGGGCTTATAGCCAGCCCTCCCCTCCAGGTGGCCCTAAACACAGCTGACATGGCTGGCAGAACTATGGCATCGGCGGTAGTCATGCGAAGGTGCTCTTGGCTCTAATCCTTGGATCTACCACTGGACATTCAGCTGTCCATTCAGGACCTCCCGTTTGAGGTAACTTCCCTGTTCTCTGAACAGGCAGACACAAAGCTCCACGGCCTGAAGGACTCTAGGGCCACCCTCAAGATTTTGTGCCTTTGTGATCCAACACCTTTGAGGAAGCACTTCAGATCTCAGCAACCAGTCAGCTTCTCGTCTCCGCCACCACGTCAGGACCTGTTTAAGAAATGAAGCAGGGATTATAAACACAGGCAACCGCCCCCATCCACTTCAGCCTCTCTACTGAACCCTCACAGATATCCAGGAGACTCCAAGCACAACTTCTGAAGGGGCGCCTGAGGGCGTTATGTCACTTCACATCCCAGATCCTGCCTCCCCTTTGTTTTCACACTGACTCTCCTACTTAAGCCCAGCATGGTCCCTCATAATCTTGGACCATTGGGTGCTGAGTATAGTGGAGGAAGGTTACACCCTTCAGTTTTCTTCCACCCTCCCAGTACCTCTTCAGGGATCCTCCTCATGAGCAACTTCTAGTCCAGGAGGTGCAAGCCCTCCTAGGGGTCATGGAGGAGATGCCTCAGAACTTGAGAGGGAAAGGGTTTTCTCCCATTATTTTCTAATCCTGAAGGCCAAAGGGGGTCTCTGACCCATCTTAGACCTGCATTGCTTCAACAATTATCTAAAGAAACTGAAGTTCCGCATGGTCTCCCTGGTCTCCATTATTCCCTCCCTGGATCCAGGGGACTGGTACTCTTCCCACGACTTGAAAGATGCCTATTTCCACATCTTCATTTTTCAGGGCCACAGAAGGTTCCTCAGGTTCATTGTGAATCTGACCCACTGCTAATTCATCGTCCTCCGCTTCGGCCTGTCAGCAGCCCCTCAGGTTTTCACAAAATGCATGGCAGTGGTGGAGGCTTCCTCAGAGGTGAGGGGTACGTATCTGCCCTTTCTTCGATGACTGGCTGATCAAGTGCTGGTCCAAGGCCTACATGACAGCCAGCATCTGCCTGATCCAAGCTACCTTCTGAGCCCTGGGGCTATTGATAAATGAGCAGAAGTCACCTCTTGTTCCCATCCAGAGGATAGAGTTTATTGGTGCAGTGCTCGATTCCACCTGGGGCAGAGCCTTCCTCCCAGAGGCTCGCTTTCAGACAATGTCATCTCTGATATAGCAGGTCAAGGCCCACCCTGTCACGACAGCTCATTTCTGCCTCAAGCTTTTAGGTCACATGGCCACATGCACATACATTGTGCAACACGCGAGCCCACACCTCAGACCCCTTCTAGCTTGGCTGTCCTCGGTATACTCACTGAGCCATCACCATTTGGACTTGGTGCTTACAGTTCCTGTCCCAGTCCTCACCTCCCTCGACTGGTGAAGGGATCCCTGGTCGGTAGGCTTGGGCATTCCCTTCATCAGTCTCCAAAACTCAGTATCCCGAATGCACCCGAGCTAGATTGGGGGGCTCACCTTGAGCACCTCAGGACTCAAGGTCTGTGGTCCCAGGAGGAGCTCTCCTGGCCATAAATGTCAGAGAGCTCAGAGTGGTCTGCCTAGCACGCCAGGTGTTTTTACCCCAGATTGCAGGCAAGATTGTGCAAGTTCTTATGGACAACACGGCAGCCATGTTTTACAACACCAGGCAGGGAGGTGCACGCTCTTTCCCACTCTGTTAAGAGGTTATTCGCTTGTGAGAATTCTGTGTGAAGCACTCAATCCAGCTTGAAGCGTCTCACCTTCTGGGAGCCCAGAACAATCTGGAAAATCACCTCAGCAGATCTTTCTCCTCTCACCACGAGTGGTTCCTTTGCCCTGATATAGCCAGGATCATCTTCCATTCGTGAGGGACTCCCCTCATAGACATGTTCACAATCAAGCAAAACAGAAAGAGACAACAGTTTTGCTCTCTGTCTGGGTGCAGCCCAGGCTCGCTCACAGATGCCTTCCTGCCTCCTTGGACAAAGCATCTGTTCTGTGCATTTCCTCCCATTCCTCTCATGCGTAAAGTCTTACTCAAAGTCAAGCGGGACAGAAGAAAGGTTACTCTCATAGCCCCAGCGTGGCCACACCAGCCCCGGTTCAGCACGTGATTGGACATGTCAGTAGTGACCCCATTGCCATGCCCTCCCCTCCCAGACCTGATCTCACAAGATCACGGCCGATTGCTCCACCCGAACCTCAAGGCCCTCCACCTGACCATGTGGAAGCTCCATGGTTGAGCTGGCTGGTCGGAGCATGTCCACCAGGTATTGCTAGGTAGTAGGAAACCATCTACTAGAACAGGTGTCGGCAACCTTTCAGAAGTGGTGTGCCGAGTCTTCATTATACACTCTAATTTAAGGCTTCGCGTGCCGGTAATACATTTTAACGCTTTTTAGAAGGTCTCTCTATAAGTCTATAATACATAACCAAACTACTGTTATATGTAAAGTAAACAAGGTTTTCAAAATGTTTCAGAAGCTTTATTTAAAATTAAATTAAAATGCAGCTCTTATCAGTTTGGTGTGATCCTTGTCCTTGCTTTTCCTTGCTGAGTTTTCCAATGTCTGGCACGTATTTGGATACTTTAAGCTGCACACAGGCTTCTGAGTGATCAGTTGTTAACTGGGTCCGAGAGGGACAGAGGACAGATTTCATGTGTGAAAATACCTGTTCACACAGGTATGTGGATCCAAATGCTGAAAGCATTGCAAATGCAATTTTCTTCAAACAGTTAAATTTCACTGGCACGGATGTCCAGCAGGTCAGAATAGAGGCCCCATGATCTCTCTCGGTAGCTTCAAGTGCGCTCCGCAGATCCACAAACTTTGATGTCCACAATTCTGAGCTTTTTAGCTGAATAAGTTGCATTTCAAAATCTTCAACACCCATCCACTGAAATACAGACAAATCCAAGTCGCTTTCGTTGAACTTTTCAGGTTTAATTAGAAAAGAAAGCATTGGGCCAAATCGCTGGAAATCTTGAAATCTGTCAGAAAATTCTGATTCCCGTTCTTGCATGTACTTTCCAATCTCATTGACACTGACAGTGCAACGTGTCGATTGCTCTTTTATGTGTTGGAAGTAGCGGAAAGTAGAAGTTTGAATATCCCTGGAAAAAACTGCTAGTTTCACAACAAATGCTTTCCAGGCTTCATAAAGATCCAGAACTGTTTGCCCTGCACCCTGGAGACAAAGGTTGATTCGTTTAGGTGAGCAGTGATATCAGTTAGAAACATGAGCTTACACAGCCATTTGTCATCATCCAGTTCGGGGTAGTTTTGTTCTTTTTCCGACAAAAAGGCCTTGATTGCCTCAAAACAGTTTACAAAGCGCACCAAAACCGTGCCACGACTTAGCCACCGAATGTTGCTGTGAAGTGGGATGTCATTATAAGCACTGTCCATCTCTTCTAGCAGTGCTTGAAATTGTCTGTGAGTCAAAGCAGATCGAGCAACAAGGAAATTCACAATTCGCACCACTGTATTCATCACATTATTAAGCTCTGAATTAGAAATTTTTCCACACAGGTTTTCTTGATGGACGATACAGTGAAATTTGACTGTCGGATGGCCAATTTGATCTTCAAGTAACTTTACAAATCCCTTCTGTTTTCCAACCATGGCAGGAGCACCATCTGTTGTCACACAAAATATTTTTCTGATGTCAACTCCTCGTTCTTCAAAATGGTTTACAAAACTTTCCAGTATATCTTCCCCCCTTTGTTGTGCCATGCAGGGGTTTTAGGCAACAAAGTTCCTCTTGGATTTCATCGGAAGCACAATATCTTGCAACAACTGCCAAACGTGGAACGTCGTTTATATCCACGCTCTCATCAACTGCAACACTAAACACTGCTGTGTCTTTCAATGCAGTCGTCTGCTTTTCCTTAATGTTTTCTGCCATTTCACTTATGCGTCTCTCAACTGTTCTGGCAGAGACAGGCAGTTCTTTTATTCTAGATATGATCGTATCTTTATTTGGCAAATCATTGAACAAAATCTCCGAACTGCTGAGAAAAACTTCTTTTATATATTCCCCATCTGTAAATGGCTTTCCGTTTTTTGCAATTCACTGTGCAATCTTGTAACTTCCTTCTATAGCTTGATTTTTACTTACACTTAAGCTTTTAAAAACTCTGCTTTGCTTCTCATAGGCTGCTACTGCCTTTTTGATTGATTCAGTCTTGTCTGCTTCGTCAAGAAAGGTTTTCTCATGCTTCATTTCAAAATGTCGTCGAACACTTGATGTGCGACAAACAACACTTTCATAACAGAAAGCACAAATAGCACGGTCCTTCTTTTCAATAAATCCAAATGCGTCTGTCCAAGCAGGCTGAAATGATCAGACATCTAGTTTCGCTTTCTTAGGAGCTGCCATTTTGTCAAATGTTCCCTTCAACTCTCAGTGGGAAAAAAAATGGCGATAGAAGGCAGGCACAAGGTCAAACGCAGTGTGGTCTAAGATAAGCAATTTTAAGATGGGGGTGCTGAGCTGCACCCCCTCTTGCCTGGTGTGCAACCCTCACTGTCCCAGGCTGGGGACAGTGGGCCACAGCGGGGAGGATGAAGAGGACTGATCCAAGGCCAGGAGCAGAGCCCAGGGTGGCCTGCTGGGACTCCAGGCCAGAAAGCAGGCTGAGCAGCGACTGGAAACCAAGATTGGCAGCTGAGGTGAGTGGAGTAGGTGGCTGGTAGGCCTGAGCAGGGCTGGAGGCCTGGACCCTGTCTGCAAGGGAGCCTCCAACCGGAAGCAAGGTGAGTGGAGCTGCGTGGTGGGGACCCCTGCTGGCGAGGGGCCAGCAGCCAGAACCCCAGAACAGCAAATGGCTCAGCCCGCTGCCACTCTGGGGTTTCTGCCCCCAGCTCCTGCCAGCTGAGGTCTCTGCCCGCTGCCAGCCTGGGGTTCCTTCACCCAGGCCGGCAGAGGGTGCTGAGTGAGACCAGTGGCTGGACCCCGGCTGGCAGGAGCCGGCAGCGGGAACTCCAGAGTGGGGCGGGCTGAGCGGCTCAGCCCGCCGCCGCTCTGGGGTTTCCACCACCGGATCCTGCCAGCTGGGGTCTCAGCCCGCTGCCAGCCTGGGGGAAGGAACCCCAGGCCAGCAGAGGGTGCTGAGTTGGACCCGCAGCGGGACCCCGGCTGGCAGGAACCGGCAGCGGGAACTCCAGAGCGGCGGTGGGCTGAGCGGCTCAGCCCGTGCCACGAAAAATTGGCACGCGTGCCGTAGGTTGCTGACCCCTATACTAGAATGACTTACCTTGCCAAGTGGAAGCGTTTTTCCATGTGGTCATCCCAACGAGGCCTCTCACCCGCTAGGTCATCTCTCCAGTCCATGCTGGAGTATCCGCTTCATCTGAAACAACAGGGCCTAGCCACTTCGTCGATTAAGGTACACCTAGCAGCCATTTCCACCTTCCACCCTCTGGTGGATGGTAGGTCATTCTTTTCATGAAATGTCCATACGCTTCCTCAAGGGCTCAGAGAGACTTTACCCTCAAATTCATGAACTCATTCCCCCGTGGGACCTAAACCTGGTCCTGTCAAGGCCCATGGGCCCTCCCTTTGAGTTGCTGCCATCATGCCCTTTGTCATATCAATCATGGAAGGCCGGCTTCCTGGTAGCGATTACCTCAGCCAGGAGGGTCTCAGAGATCAGGGCCCTTACATCCGAACCCCTGTATACGGTGTTCTTTAAGGACAAGGTACAAATTTGCCCCCACTCCGCATTCCTCCCGAAGGTGGTTTTGCAATTTCATAGTAATCAGGCTATTTTTCTGCCAGTTTTCTTCCCAGAACTGCATAAGAATGTGGAGGAGGAGCATCTTCACATCTGGCCTTCTACATAGAAAGGACCATGCCATTCCGTAAATTCACGCAGCATTTTGTGGCAGTAGCAGACAGGATGAAAGGCCTATTAGTTTCAGCCCAGAGAATTTCATCCTGGATCACTTGCTGCATTTGCACGTGCTATGAGTAGGTGGATGTCTCATCACCTGCCATCTTGACTGCTCATTTGACGAGAGCTCAGGCTTCATCAGCGGAGTTTCTGGCCCAGGTCCTAATCTAGGACATTTTCAGGGTAGCGACCTGGTCATCAGTACATACCTTCTCCTCCCACCATGCCATCACCCAGCAGGCTACAGATGATGCCAGATTTGGTAGGGCAGTGTTGCAAACCACATGTCCATGAACTCTGAACCTACCTCCTTGGGTACCACTTGGGAGTCACTTAACATGGAATGGACATGAGCAAGCACTCGAAGAAGAAAAAACAGCTACTGACCTTTCCATCATTTTTCTTTGAGATGTGTTGCTCATGTCCATTCCACGACCCATCCTCCTTCCCCTCAGTTGGAGTTAGCTGGCAAGGAGGAACTGAGAAGGTGTGGGGCTGGCTGGGCCCCTTATACTGGCCCATGAGCACACAGCATTAGAGGGTATTAGAGCCAGCCCGACAGATACCACTCCGGCAACTATGCACGCGGTGTGCACACACCTAATGTGGAATGGACATAAGCAATACATCTCGAAGAACAAGAATTACAGAAAGGTTAGGGACTGTTTTGTCAATGGATGCACAGGCATGACCTACTTACTCTTATTAGGTGGTCAAGGTGTTGGCAGGTTAGTGTGAGGGAAGTTCCATTATCACTGCCTATGTTATACCTATTCTGTGGCCAGATATTTCTTCAAGGCTGGCGCAGATACATACTTTTTAAAGCCAGAAGGGACTATTGTGATCATCTAGTCTGAATCCTGCAAAACGCAGGCCAAAAAGCCTCACCCAAAAATTTCTGCATCAAGCCCATAACTTTTGATTGAGCTACAGCATATCTTTTAGAACACTATCCAGTCTTAAAATCTGTCAAGCTGACACCTTTCACCAACACTAAATATTTTTTTAAATAGCACCCCTAACTTAAACCCTTCCTTCCTCCATAAGATCTGATTTAGTTGGGGACTGGTCCTGCTTTGAGCAGGGGGTTGGACTAGATGACCTCCTGAGGTCCCTTCCAACCCTGACATTTTATGATTCTATGGTCTCTATTTAGTTCTGATTGTAAAGGATGGTGAAGGAACTGGACTGTAATATATTTAACTATAATTGCAATAATTCCCTAATGCTAAGTGAGTGGAATGTACCGATACAAAATTAACATTATTAAACAAAATGGAAGATAATGGAATATTTAGCAAGTAAAATACTGCTTCAGCAAAAGTACCAGAGCAGCAAGACGTCTTTCCATTTCAATCTTAGCCATCATCTCCGCTTTCGCTCTCTGCTGTGGGGTAAGGTATTTTTCAACTTTAATCTGTGAAGACAAAGAGAATCAGCTCAGGTTTTCCTCTGGGTAGGTTCTTTCACAGAACTGACAATGAATTTTTAGAAAAACATAATAATATGGGCTAGCATGCTTATTTCTTTGTATCGCTGCTCTAAGTAATACTCCTCAAAATGTTCACTCTCTTGTGAATATACAGTACAGATTTCTCTGTGCATAGTCCAAAAGCCATGCTCTACACTAATAAAACATAAGCTCTTTCCATTTTTTCTCCTGTAGATTGTGTTTTGTATGTTATGCATCTGGGTTTTGAGGTACACCACTACCCCATATAACGCAACCCGATATAACACGAATTTGGATATAACGCGGTAAAGCAGCGCTCCGGATGGGCGGGGCTGTGCACTCCGGTGGATTAAAGTAAGTTTGATATAACGCGGTTTCACCTATAATGCGGTAAGATTTTTTGGCTCCCAAGGACAGCGTTATATCGAGGTAGAGTTGTATTGGAATGGAGGGGACTGGAACATCTCCCTCATCTAACTAATGTAAAACCACACCACTAACATTACTCCCTTCCTTGTATCCCATCACTGACTCCTTTATCTGCTGTAGATTCAAGCTCCCTGTGTCCTCACCTTCACGGTTTTGTATTACTCCGCCTCCAGTTATAGTGCAACACTTAAGTCAAACATTAAAAGGCTCAAGTTCTGTTCTAGATCTAGAACCCATGGACTCTGAGTACATTCTACATTTGGCAAAAATACCACCACTAGTGTGTATGTCACACAAAACAAGGTGATGTCATGTGGGTTTCCAGGACTAACATGATGTAGAGGAATGCACGAACCTGAAATGAAAGAGGATCCTGCAACCAAATCTCATTTTGGGAGAGAAGACAGAGAGAAAAAGTGTAGATCAGATTAATAGAGTAGTGTGTGCCAGGAATTCTGTGATGATTCATAACTTGCTAATTGAATTTAGAGGTACTATGCTATCTATGCTTTGACACCAAAGTGACAGATACTAGCATCTGCAAAAACCGCCGATTTGGGATATATTCAGACACTGCACTGAAGGCAAATGATTGCCTATGAAGACATCACATTGAAAAAACAAATGTGTGAAACAACATAAGAGACTTTCACTCTAAGTCCCATCACAATCCATCATAGGTTTGCAGCAACAAAATTGTTACCATCTGATGGCTGTTCAATGACGTATATGAAACAAAGTAGTGATCTCAGTCCGGTTTCTAGTGGCTAGGTATCCACTTCACAATTAACACCCTTACTGGTAACTACTGTATGGGACTCAGAGATGAACAGAGAAACTAAACCATGCTCTCTCTGCCACAGAGGTGGTCCCTCCAGGTCAGGGTTTTGGCATGTTGTCCGGGCACGGTAACTGAGTCTACTGTCCATGCCATGCTGTACATGTTCTATGGATAAACAGAAGGCTTTGTTTTCCAGAGATGTTAGTCTAGCATCTTCACAAGCACAAAATGTAACTTTTTTACAGAGATTTTTTACAAATTTCTTTCCACTCTACAGACAGAATTATTCAGAATCTTCCACCAAAACCTGGAACATCCAAGGTAATGCAGAGTACAAAAAAGGGTGAATGTGTACATGGACACATCAGTTTTATGGCCACTTTCTTTATACTGACATAATGGCTTGAAATGATGGAGAACCAGAGAACTAAGTTTGCACAAGTGGATAAAAGGGAACAATTTATTTTTCAGTTACCTCTGAATCCTGGACAGTGAGAGCGTGCTCTGGTATCTCATCATCTGTCAGAGCTGGCTCCCAGACCACCTCCTGGAGTTCGAGCTGTTCTACGATTTCTTGGATCCTCAGGTTCCTTTCCTTTACACGTGCAATCTCCTGCTCCTTCTGTCGAGCAACGGTGTCAAACTCCTTATTAAAGGCAGTTTTCACTTTGTAAATGATGTCCTGAAATACAACACAAGGAAATGGCAACACTGAAAGGGTCACATCCTTCTTGACTGGACACCACTCACCAACAAGTCAGAAGACAGAAAACCAAGTGTGCCTGTGTGTGACTGTGTGTGTAAACTACCACACCTCCTTCATAATA
Organism: Terrapene triunguis; assembly: GCF_002925995.2. Classification (NCBI taxonomy): domain Eukaryota; kingdom Metazoa; phylum Chordata; order Testudines; family Emydidae; genus Terrapene; species Terrapene triunguis. The sequence continues at coordinate 5,699,597 of NW_020664446.1, read as the reverse complement.
GCCCTAAATGCAACATTCTAGTTTTATTAAGCATGCGAATGCTAACTGAGATGGGGGAAATGGCAGGCGGAGCTAAAGCTCATTTCTTCTGATTTCTTAGAACTATTCCATGCCTTTTCTGATACGTCATACCAGCTGGCAAAGCTGCTGTTGTAAATAACACTGTCAAAAATAGATTAAAAAAATTAGGCAAACATTGGTTTCTAACCTGTGAATACATGATTAGAGACTATAAGACAAGACATATACACAAGGCAGCAGAGTTTAGGTTGTGTGGGCAATCTTAATTTTATTTCCTGCTTTTGAGTGCTGTAGTCTGCAAACTTAAAATTGCTTCTGAATGGAACAGCATTATATAGTACATATGCACATAAAGTACCAATGAAATTAGTAAGTGTTTCAAGTGTGTGAAACAAAGCAGAGGCCAAATAATGATTTTTAAAAGCCTGTATTCTAAGTGGATAAAGTCTTTCTTCAGTCTATATAATTTATCTCAATGAAGAGAACTGGATTATTAAGAAGAAAAATATGCATCTTTCTTATTATGCCTATTATACTAGAATGAAACATAATCAGTGGTTGAATTAGGCTATTCAAAATGCATGTTTCAAGATAACTAGCCACATACAATTTGTGTGTAACGATAAATATTTTTGTTCATGATTGTCTAACCTATTTCTGGCATAATCAGTAATAAAGCTGTATGGCAGATGAGATACAATTCAGCAGAAAGAGAAGGTTACTCACCCTGTGCAGTAACTGAGGTTCTTTGAGATGGGGTCTCTGTGGGTGCTCCATTTCAGGTGTTGGTGCGTCCCTGTGCCTTTGATCAGAGAATTTCAGCAGCAATGTCTGTCTGGGTCGCACATGCTCAGTGGTTTGAGCATTGACCTGCTAAACCCAGGGTTGTGAGTTCAATCCTTGAGGGGGCCATTTAGGGAACTGGGGTAAAAATCTGTCTGGGGATTGGTCCTGCTTTGAGCAGGGGGTTGGACTAGATGATCTCCTGAGGTCCCTTCCAACCCTGATATTCTATGACTCCCCATCTCACACCGCTGTCGGTGCCTATCTAGCGTGCGCTAATCAACCCGCCTTGGTTCCTTTTCTACTGTAGAGTCTGGAAATTGAACTCCAAAGTAGAGAGGAGGAGGGGAGGTAGTGGAGCACTCACAGGGACATGGACATCCATCTTGAAGAACTTCAGTTACTGAACAAGGTGAGTAACCTTCTCTTCTTCTTCGAGGAACGTCCCTGTGGATGCTCCACTTCAGGTGACTATCAAGCAGTGCCCCACATTGGATGGAAGGGGCTTCAGAGTTGCCTGTGTAAGCGATGATAACACTGTAAGACCTAGGAATGCATCCGATCTTGAACTCTGGTCGATTACAAAACACTATGCCAACATGTGTGCGGAAGCCCAAGTGGCTGCTTTAAATGTGTCTATGATTGGTACGTTGTTTAGAAAGGTCACTGAGGTTGAAAGTGATCTGGTAGAGTGAGTTCTGATCTCTGATGGGGATTGCAGATTCTTTTGTTGATTACAGAGGTGGATGCACCCAGAGATCCATTTAGATAGTCTCTGTGTAGAGATAGCAGAGCCTTTAGAACGTGGAAATGGAAAGCCTCGGAGATTTTCTGAAAAGCTTAGTTCTGTCGAGGTAGAATGTTAGTGCGCACCCAATGTCTAGAGTATGTAGTACTGAGTCCTGCGCGTTCCCGTGTGGTTTAGAGAAGAATGAGGAAGATGGACTGGTTGATTTATGTAGAAGGAGGAAGATACTTTAGGTAGAAATTTTGGGTGGGTCTTAGTGTGACCTTGTCCTTGAAAAAGATGGTGTAAGGTGGGTGTGCCATGAGGGCCCCTAATTCGCCCACTGGGTGGGCTGATGTGATAGCCACTAAGAACACCACCTTCATCAATAGATGCATCAGAGAGCATGTTGCTAAAGGTTTGAATTGGGGTCCGGTGAGGCAGCAGAACACTAAGTTCAAGTCCAAAGGTGGAGTAGGTACACGCACTTCAGGGTAAAATTCTTGATACCCGCAAGGAAATGTTTGGTGATCAGATGGGCAAATATCAATATCCTGTCGAACTTGTGGTGAAAACATGAATAGCCCGCGAGATGTATCTTGATTGAGCTAATGGAGTGTCCAGATGTCTTTAGTCTTAAAATATAGTCCAATACCAAGGGTAGGGGTGCAGAAATGGCACTAATTTGTTTGTTCTGGCACCATATGTAGAACCTCTTCCATTTGTGAAGGTAAATATTGTGCATGGTTGTCCTTCTACTGTTTAGTAATATGTCTTTAACTTGTTCCAAACATGCTAGTTCATCATGATGGAACCATATAGGAGCCATGCTCTGAGATGAAGTCTCTCCAGGTATGGGTGGTGAACCTGTCCAGCATCCTGTGAGAGAAGGTCTGGCAGAGGTGGAAGGGTGTGTGGTGTGCATACCATCATCTGCAATAGGTACAAGTACCAAGTCTGTCTGGGCCACATTGGGGCTATCAATATGACTTTGGCCTTATTGGTACATATTTTGTGTATCACCCTCGATAACAGAGGGATCGGGGGAATACGTATCACAGGGGTGCTGAGGAGGAAGGCATCACTCAGGGATTGGGGCCCCAAACCTGCTCTCAAGCAGAATTGTGGGCATTTGTAGTTCTGGGATGTTGTGATAAGGTCGATGGATGGGTGACCCCAGTGTTTGAAGAATATGTTCTGTAGGACCACATTGTTTAGTTCCCATTCATGATCCCAGGAAAATTCTCTGCTCAGTGTATCTGCAGTAGTATTTTGACGACCTGGAAAGTCGAGGCTGAGATTCTGACATTGTGCCGGATAAACAATAGTTTCATAGCTTCGGTGCATAGGGAGTGTGAATGCACCCCTCCCTGTTGGTTTATATAAAACATGCAGGCAATGTTGTCTGTATTGTGACAAAGTCAGGCCGTACAGCTGCAAAAGGGTTCTGGAAGGCCGATATGTTAGCCCTAGAATGTTAAAGGCCCTTTTTCCTACAAGCTGAGAAGGGGTTACCTCAGATCAATTAGGGACACCTGAATCCAATTAAGGGCTGCCTGAGGCCTTTAAAAACCCCTCCTCTGGGCAGAGACAATCAGGGAGAGAGAGAGAGACAAGCTATTGCCAGACTAGTGGCAGCAGGGAAATAAGCTTCTCAGAGTAAACCTGAGAAACCTCTTGTGAGCGGGGTGTATGGTAACCTGGAAACAGGCGTCTTGGAGGTCGAGGGCCGAAAACCAGTCTCCCTGTTCCAGTGCTGGTATTATTGTTGCTAGTGTGACCATCTGGAACTGCTGGACCTTTACAAATCTGTTGAGTTTTCTGAGGTGTAGAGTAGACCTCCATCCTCTGTTCTTTTTCTGGGTTAAGTAGTACTGGGAATAAAAGCCCTTCCCTCTGTGTTGAGATAGTACTGGTTCTATGGTGCCCAGATGTAATAGGTGGTTTACTTCCTGCCGTAGAAGTTGTTTGTGAGAGGGGTCCCTAAAGAGGGACTGAGGAGGAAGGGTGGGTAGGGGGGATGGAGATGAACAGTATCACATAGCCTGTATGGATTATTTCTAGGACCCATTTGTCTGTGGTGATGGAAGTCCATGCCAAATAGAAAGGGGTCAAACAGTGACCAAAATGGGGGATGGACGATGGTGTCAGCACTTGTGGGTGGAGGACGTTGCTTGTACTCTTGACCAAACCCTCAAAAATTGTTGTTTAGCAGAGGATGGTTGAGAAGCAGATGATTGAGGTAGATGTGGTTGACACCTCGAAGGTCTCTGCCTCCGTCGCTGTGTCCTGTAGTGTCTCTGTTGTTGAGTATATGGGGCAGATCGTGTGCTCTAGTAGGGATAATATCTACCCTGTTTTCTTTTGGTTGCAGGTGTGTATATCCCCAAGATGCAGAGAGATGCCTGAGAGTCCTTCAGGGTGTGGAGGGCATCATCTGTCTTCGAGGTGAACAGTTTCTGGCCATCAAAGGGGAGGTTCTCCACGGTGGACTGTACTTCCTTGGGCAAACAGGATAGGTGAAGCCACAACGCTTCTGGACAGTTGACCCTCAGTTAAGATGGATTTGAATTGGTCCCTTTTCTCTTCTGGGATCTCATTAATAAATTCTGCAAGTTTGGAGTAGTTTACATGGTTGTACTTTGCCATCAATGCTGAGTAACTGGCAATTCGAAATTGCAGGGTTGCTGATAAGTAGGCCTTGTGGCCAAAAAGGTCTAGTCATTTCCACTCTTTGTCATATGGGATGGATCTATATTGTTATTGCTGGTTGAGTGGTGGACAGCTGAAGAGTTTGGTGCTAGGTGGGAAAATAAAAAGTCCATCTCTTTTGAGGGGACATAATACTTTTTATCGTCTCTCTTGCAGGTAAGCGGCATTGTTGCCAGGGTGTGTCATATGGTTTTGGCTAGTTCCATGAGCGCATTGTTTATTAGAAGCGCTAGTTTTGAAGCCAACAAGGTTTTCAGGATGTCTAGCAACTTATGGGACTCTGGGACCTCCTCTAGAGGGATCTCTAGGCGGTCTGCAACTCTCCTGAAGAGTTCTTGAAAGTGTTTGAAATCGTCCGCGCCTGTGGGTGGTGGAGGCATTATGGCCTCATCTGGGGAAGAAGAAGAAATACTGTCAGGTGGTGTCCTGTCCTATTCCAGGGCTTCCTCTTGTTCCTCAAAGCTTTCCCTCAATGGGCTCTGATGGTGCACCCACAGAGGATTGTGGAGGAGATCAAATCCTTTTCCTGTAGGGACTTGGGGGCTTGGGATATTGCCTCCTGTATGCAGCCAAGGGGTCCCAATAAGGCCACTGTATTGGTAATGGCATAGGTGGAGGGATCCATGGGTAGCCATACCAGGTCTGGGTATCAGGTCTGGGATGAGGTGTCGGCCATACAGGTGATCCTATTGCAGTAGATTAGAGAGGAGAGGAGTGGTGCGATAAGAAAACACCCTGCTGCTCATTATCCTCCTTCTCGCAGGAAAATGGAGGGGCCAGTGGTGAAGCAGGTTGGCCTGGTACCGTGCGTACTAGGGATATGTCGGTGCCAAAGAGCTGGGATTCAGGTGCTGATGACACAAGCAAGTCCTTGTGTTGCGGAAAGTGGCATGGTGCTGATGGTTTTGACGCCGGAGTGGTCAGTGCCGACGGTGCTGTTGCAGCTGCAGACGTTGGTGCCGACATTGCTGGAGCAGGTGATGGTCCCATGGTCCGTGGGGACAGTCTCCGTGCTGTGTCTTTCGGGCGGTTCCATCAGTACCGCCACGGAGGAGATGGGCTTTTGTTTGCCTCTCGATTCAGAGTCTGCCCGCTTGGGTTTGGCAGATGTCACGGCACAGGCAGTGCCGGAGGAACCCAGTGCTTCATGTGTACTCAGCCATGGTGCGGTCGGTACTGACGATAAGGAATGAGACAGAGACTGCTTCTTTTTCGGTGGCTCTTTAGAAGGAGAAGTTGCTGCTCTTTTCCTCGTTACTTTTTGTGAGGAATGAGCCTTCCTCTGAAAGGAGGGTGAAGCCTCTGCAGAACGCTGTCCAGAGGGGATCTGCTAGCTGGGATCAGATGCCGGGTGCAGAGACTTTGCCATAAGGATAAATTTTAGATGCAGGTCTCTGTCCTTCCTGGCGAGCCTTTAAGTTGCTGCAGTGAGAACACTTTTGTGGGATGTGTCTCTCACCTAAGCATCGCACGCATAGAAAAGGACTGTCCGATACCAGGATCGCTTCCTGGCAGGAAAGGCAGCACTTGAAGCCTGGTGAACCAGGCATGGCTTGAACTATGGCAGTTCAGCCCTGAGTGTGAACATGAACTATGGTAAGGGTAAGAAATACATGAAAAAAAAATTTATAGAAAAATAATAGAGGAAGAAAAAGGGTAAGTAAATATAACTAGTAAACAAACAATTAATCTAACTATTCTACACAGTAAATAAAGATATCAGCTATCACACTGCTGGGAGCTCCTCTCAGGCCGAGGATAGTTGAGAAGGAACTGAGGGGGGTCGGGTCATGGCTCTTCTCTGAATCCTCTCCAATTTATCAACATCCTTCTTGAATTAAGGGCACCAGAACTGGACACACTATTCTAGCAGCAGTTGCACCGGTGCCACAAACAGATAAAATAACCTCTCTACTCCTACTTGAGATTCCCGTTTATGCATCCCAGGATCACATTAGCTCTTTTGGCCACAGCATCACATTTGGAGCTCGTGTTCGGCTGATTATCCACCACAACCTTCCAATCTTTTTCAGTGTCACTACTTCCCAGGATAGAGTCCCGCATCCTATAAGTATGGCCTGCATTCTTTGTTCTTATACATGTATATACATTTACATTTAGCTGTATTAAAATGCACATTGTTTGCTTGCACCCAGTTTACAAAGAGATCCAAATCAATCTGAATCAGTGACCCGTAACTCTTTATTATTTACCACTCCCCCAAGATTTGTGTCATCTGCAAAGTTTATCAGTGATTTTATGTTTTCTTCCAGGTCATTGATAAAAATGTTAACTAGGATAGGGCCAAGAACTGATCCCTGTGGGGCTCCACCAGAAACACATCTGATAATTTCCCCTTTACAATTACATTTTGAGACCTATCAGCTAAAGTTTTCTAAACAAAATGTCATGTGCTACCAAGTCAAACGCCTTACAGAAATCTAAGTATATTACGTGCATACGATTGCCTTTATCAACTAAACTTGTAATTTCATTTTAAAAAAAAGCAAGTTTGACAGAATCTGTCATCTATAAATCCATGCTGATTTGCATTAATTACATTACCCTCCTTTAATTTCTTATTAATCGAGTCCCACATCAGCCACTCCATTATCTTGCCCAGGACTGATGTCAGGTTGACAGGCCTATAATTTCCCAAGTCATCCTGTTTATCCTTTTTAAAAACCTCACACACTAACTTCCTTCCAGTCTCCTTGAACTTCCCTGGTGCTCCAAGACTGGTTGAAAAGCATCATTAATGGTCCAGCGTGCTCCTCAGCCAGCTTTTTTAAAACTCGTGGATGCAAATTATCTGGACCTGCTGATCTTACAATGCCTAACTTTCGTAGCTTCTGAGAGATACTAGTGGAATGGAAAGAGTGTTATCACCATATGATGAGACTATATAATCTGTTTTTCCCCAAATACAGAACAGAAATATTTATTGAACACTTCTATATTTTTTGCATTGTTATTGATAATTCGACCACTTCCATCTAGTAAGGGAACAATATCATTGTCAGGATCTTTTTGTTCCAAATATATTTAAAAAACTCCTTCTCATTGTCCTTAACTCTGCTGGCCATAGATTTCTCCTTGTGTCCCTTTGTTTCCCCATATCAATGTTCTACAATTCCTAGCATATAATTTATATTCTTTTCTATCAACTTCCCCTTTCTTCCATTTGCTATATATTATATTTTAATTTTGTATAGCTACCTTCACTTCCCCTCTAAACCATATCGGTTTTTTTAACCAGCAAAGCTTTCTTCCTCAGTTGTGGGATTGTGGCTTTTTAGGCATCTAGTAAGGAGTTCTTAAATAATAGAGATATCTAGGGATTTAAACAAGGGTGGAGTAATGAGCTGGGAGGAAAAGGAAAACTTTCATTCAGCAGAAAAGTATATTGCTGAGAGAGAATCTAACAGCACCTCTGATTGGCTGAGAACCTGTACATGTGATAGTATCAATGCAGTAACACGAATGTATGAAGAGGTCACCTGCAGTAATATGATCTGATTAATCTTCTCCTCCCTGGTGTGCAGGTCCATTTGGTGGTATAAGATGGATGTGTCTCCCCCAAACTGAGCACTCAGGCTCCCGATCAGGGAATTGGAGGTGCTCTCATCAGTCACAGCTTCTTCTTCCACCTTCTCCCCTTCCTCCTTAGGTGGTACAGCCTGAGACTGAATCTCAACAATCTCCTTCCGAATCTGAATATCCAAAAACACAGCAGGTTGATCAACTGTATACATTATTATCTCAGAATCATTTGTGTAGAAAAGGCCCCTTAGTCCTTCCATTTATAGCTAATAGGATTCCTAAAAGTAATCAGTTCAAGAGGTACAATTCTACAATTAACCCCTAATTCTAGGATGTAGACGAAATGCTTAAAATGAAATATATTTTTGTACTAACATAAACAATGCCTTTTATTTGGGCTACTAATGGAGCTTAGAAACAAACGCCTACCTGTTTAAGCATAGCTAAGATGTTCTTGAAGAAGGCCCAGAGTTAACATATTTTCCTACTTTTTTGGGGAGTTGGGAGGAGTGAGATTGTACCTTAAAATCAGCTGACTCAATCTTCTTTAACTGCAGTACCCTTTCCAAGGCTTCCAACTCTTCTTTACTACGTTCTTTCATTGGGTAATTCGTCACCTTATAGGCTGCATGGAAGCACTTGTAAAATGAGAAAAAAAGACTAGAATAAAATTTCCCCAGTTAAAACACCATTCAGTTCAGATGTTCTCCAACAAATTGGTAAACAGCTACAGTGACTCGGCTTTATTGCTATGAATAAAATTGAGGAGTAATCATAAGGAATACAAAATATTGGAGGGTCTTGAGAAGTTAAAATAAAGTTGATTTAAATGTCTTCAAAATTAAAAAAAAAAAAACCCACTCAAGAACCTGACCCTGTGCTCCTTACTCAGGGAATTTTACTGGAATTAGAGTGCAGGATTGAGGCTTAGGTTTGCCCTATCTTTGGGATCGTCTGAGATCTTCTTTTTATTTGTCCAATCATTGTTCTATTTAATTTATAGGCTCAGCTGGGGTGGGAGTTGCCTTTCTTTGTGTTTCTAGCAGCACTTAACAAATAATACAAATATAATAGCAGTTAGCCTTGGTAAATGCTAATCTACTTCAGAAGCTCCTTGTTCTAGCAAGCTGCATAAAGGAATTCTGTAACAAAGTGGAATTTCAGGGTTGCTTGTTTGCAAATCAACACCCAATGCTCCTCCAACTCAGAGCTGCGCAGTTCTCCAAACTCGGGGGGGAAGGGGGGTATCGAAAGGTTTGTATGTAGAGCTGGGTAAAATTTTTCACATGAATAGTTATTTACTGAAAAATGCAGTTTTGGTTGACTCAAAACTATTTGCAAATTGTACCTGATAATTTTGGCTGAGAAAATTTTTTTGAGAGCAACCTTTAGAAAAAATGAGTGAATAGATTACAGTCGATTCATATAATACAAATTAAAAACAGAACAAGGAGCAAAAGTAAATGTTTCTATATATGAATAGATGAAATACGATTTTCTAGCACATTATTAGAACTGTATAACTAGATTCAATTTGAATCCACATCTCCTACCTCACAGATGTGTAATCACTAGACTATACAGTCGTTCTCAGGGCGTCTTTCTTTGGCCCAATGAATATTTAAGCATTCATAGAAAGTGGAACAGGTTCAACAGGAGAGATTGAGAGCAACCCATCCCAGTATAACCCACTCACCTGGCAGGAGAGAGCTTTGAGTACAAGTTCCTGCTCCAGAATGGGGATTCAAACCTGGGTCTCCCACATCCCGGCCAGGTGCTCTCGCTACTGTGCTAAAGGTTCAAAGGGGGAATGTATGCATACATGTTATCTGAAGCTGGCTCAGAACAGACTTTGCTGACAAATTCCAAACATTTTCAAAACCAAACTGGGTATTTTTCTTTTGGTTTTCTGGCTGACCTGAAAATAGTCACCCAGCTCTAGTTGTATGTGTTTTGGGAAGCAGCAAGTTCTTTCCCATATGCTCTGCAAGCCCAAATTGTGGTAAGCTTCCTGCATACTTAGCCTCAATGCCTTTATGAGTCCCAAACTACAGGGGAAAGGTATGAAATAAAGTGACAGTAGAAGTTACCTTAATTGCACGACCTTTTATGGACATGGAGTTCCAGCATTCCTTTTTGATGATGTCACGCAGATAGCATTTGGCTAGATTCTCCATCTCAATCTCCTTCCTTACCTTTTGGGATTTTGGGGGGGAGCGAGGGGGGAGAGGAGAGGGCGGAGAGAGAAAGAAGTATAGGATGCAAAAGAAAGCAATTTTCAATGGGTCCCTCAAGTAAACATCGCAGACATTCTGCATTACTAGTACTCGGCACTAAAAACACTGTAGTACTTCGCATCTTCAAACCACACCACAAACATTAAACATTTTACAGCAGAAAAAGGCAGAGAGGTTAAGTGATGTGCCCAAGGTCACTGTGGGAAAGTCAGGGGTTAGAACTCAGTAGTTCTTGGCACAGACCAAGACACAAATTTGTTTTTTGACTGCAAGATCGGTTCAATAACCAACCCGATCCGTTCCTTTCAAGGAGATCTTTTGTAATGTTAATGTATGTATTTATTTAATGATAGTGGGGCAATCACATTTAGGCTGCTACTTAATTTAACACCTTACAAACTTTTCTGCTTGGATTTGCTCCTTTCGTGCTCTCTCGCTCTTTGTTCCTACCTAATCCTCTCTCCCTTCCATTCCTATCATTTAAAACATTTTCACGCCATTCTACCATACCCTGGCCACTTCTTGTTCACTCTCCGCCTGCAGCCTTTCCTGTTCTTCGATGTCCAGGTTGAATTCCTGCTGGTCCAGTCTTTCAATATCAGGCACCTGTTCATTTTCATACATCATTTCCTGAATCTGAATTTTATTAAAAAAGTACAAGGAGCAAAAGTGAATTCAGCTGTACATGAATAGAAGGAATACTATTTTCTAGCACATTATTAGAACTGTGTATCAAGGGCTTTTCTACACTTACATTTTAGAGTGCTCTAACTTGCTGGCTCAGGGGGTGAAAAATCACCCCCCTGAGCGCAGCAAGTCTGAACGCTTTAAAGTGCTAGTGTAGACAGGCTCCGAGCGCTGGGAGCTCCTCGTGGAGGTGGATTACCAGAACTCTCTCCCAGTGCTCGCGCGCGACCACACTCGCATTTCAAAGCATTCCCGCGGCAGCGCGTTGAAGTTTCCAGTGTAGACGTACCCTCAGATAAGACCTGTTCTATAAATTACCAAACTTTTAACTACCCTCATGTAGATTTCACAATCTCAGCTGAAGAGGTTTGTATATACATGGGGGTTTATATATACATAAATATTTTTGTTCCTTTCTTTATGCTGGTTTAGACCTGACATTTGAAATTAGTGTCTGTGTTCCTTTTAAGAATGATTATTTATTGTACAGCACGCTCAGTATTCTGGCTATGAGCACTTAAAAGAAATAGCTTATTTGCATTTTTGTCTGGTTGTCTTAATTCATGTAACTTGAATACCTTTCATAACATGAGTATGAGTTTGCCAACTTTCTAAAGAAAATTTATTTATTTTGAGTAAAGTGAAAATCACTTATATAAATATTAGTACTAATAAATATCTATTCTTTTATTTGACAGCAGGCATTTTTAAAGAGACATTGCAAAAGATATAGGGCTGACACAAATTACTCCCCTTTTGAAGTAAAAGGGGAACTCAAGTCTGGTTCCTGGTATGCTCCGAGTGCAGCGCACCTATGTGCTATGCCTTGCTCAGGGCTCGTGGCAAATGGAGCCTAGAGCTGGTAGGTATTATTAAAGCATCCGTGGAAGCAAACTAAAGGTGGCAGGTGGAACCAATTTCCGTGGAAGCAATTTGTGAACAGTCTCAAACACTCACAGTTTTACGGAGCTTTTTAATTCCTTTTTTCAGTTCTTTCCTCTTGTCAGCAAACTTCTTGATCTCTTCTTTGATGGCCTAGGTGCAATAAATATATAATTGAAGGAAGAAAGTAGAACAAGAAAAGAAATGAAATGACTAAACAGAATATTATCTATTGAGGAAATAAATCACGTAACGTCCTTCCCCCCAATAACACTGAACCAGTGAAGGATTAACAACCAGCAAGCTAGGTGACCTGTAAGCAACTCTTAAGGAGCTATCAAATGGGTATTGCAATGGTAAACAGAACCATTCCTTACAGATAGTTATCAAAGGCATGTTAAGTAGACTAGAATTTTTAATGGTGTCAAGTATCAGGGGGTAGCCGTGTTAGTCTGTATCTACAAAAACAACAAGGATGCATAGAGTGAGCTGCATCCGAAGAAGTGAGGTTTTTACCCGCGAAAGCTTATGCCCAAATAAATCTGTTAGTCTTTAAGTTGCCACCAGACTCCTTGTTGTTTTTGTAGAATTTTTAATGTTTGCCTGTATTGTTAGAGAAGGATAGATGCTAAGTGTATTTGTCTGTGTTTACCTATATCTTGTTAGAAGTTTAACAATGTAAGCAGATTAGTTTGTAGATGCTAATTCCCTTTCACGGCTTAATTGCATTATATTATGCATGCGGATGGTTCAGTTAACCTTAAGATCAAAGAAGTAAAACACTGCAAGAAACTAATAATATTATTTACATTGTCTTCAGCTTAATGCTATAATGAAGTACCGGCTAATTGCATTATGTGAATGAATGCAACTAGTTTATCAGTGTATGCATAGTAAACAGATGATTAGCTTCAAAGCAATAATCCTGCTGTGACAAGAGGCTTGTCAGTTTGCTAGGGAGCTATAAAGGATAGCCATAGGCTTGATCCCGCCATTTCAGGTCTGCTTAAATTTGAACAGGGATGGTCTAGAAAAACCCATAGAATTTGGTCTCCAGGTTTACCCTGGAATTCTCATGGAAGAACTTGAACAGATGATACTCCTGGACCACCTATTGGACTATAACCTTTTAAATTGATTCCAGAAAGACTTTTAAACATCAGCAGCCGCACCGTCTCTGCTATGAAATTGACCTAAGGACTTTACCCATATTTGTATGTATATTAGTCTTTTAACCTTTTGCAACTCTTTTCTTTCTTTTCCTTTTATTATTAAAACCTTTAGTTTTAGTTACTAAAGGATTGGCATCAGTGTGATTATTGGGTAAGATCCGAGACTCATATTGACTGGGGGATCCATGTCTGATCTTTTGGGACTGGTGAACCAGGTTTTCAGTAACCACTCACTATATTAGATTTGGTTGTCTGGATGGAAGTTAAGGGCTGGAATGCTTAAAGGGGACTGGATTTGGCTTCCTGGTGACCAGTGTGGTATTACAGATGCTGTTTTGTTACTGGCTTGGTGAATCTAATTATAGAATAAGCCACCAGTTTTGGGGATTGGCTGCCCTATTCCTTGCAGTGTGCCCCGAGTATGCCATCCTCAGTGTGGTCCATCCAGGCACCCAATCACCCCCCCTCCGCCCCATGGGATTATTGATTGCAAACAACAAACAACACCCAAACATCTTGTTGGACCCAATTCTGTAGTCCTTATTCACAAGAATAATCCTAACTCACAGGAGAACTCCTCTTGAAATTAAGAGGATTGCTCATGGCAGCAAAGATTTTTTTTACCTGGGGCATTCCAAGCTACCAGACTCGTCTCTCAGGTGGTGGAAGAGGGAACCTCATACACAGGATGGGCTGTTCAGAATATACTGAATTAGTAGCCATGGGACCTACAGTTGTGAGTCGGGTTAACTACCTCTCCACGTAAAAAAATCACTAGTTATTGAAACAATCCAGTTACAAAAATCTGTTTGAACTAGTCAATTTGGAGGAGATTATGGAATCAGATTGGCTTTTTGGAATCAAATTGACAATGAATGAGTCTGAATGGAAGAATGAAGGCGGTGGACCAAACCTGTGAGGGACTTCATCACTTGAAACAAGAGATGTGAGCAGTTAAAATTAAAGCTAGAATTGGGTGCTGGAATGTAAGAACCATGTAAGACAGTGGCAAATTGAGTCAGGTAGTCAGAGAAATGACTCAGTTTAATACTAGTATTCCTGAAGTGGAGCAAAATGAGATGGGCAGGTTGTGGAAGACTCCATTCAGAGGGCATCACAGTACTCTGTTTAAGGCAAGATGACATTGACATAGAGTACAAATACTCCTCGACAAAAAGGCAACACGTTTACACCAGTCAATTCACAAATTATAAGGGCATGTTGTATTACAAACACGCTAAAACAACTATCATCCAGTGTTACACACCTACCAAGATCCTGATGGACAAGTAACAGATATTCTACAACAAGTTGCAAGACGTGCTAAACCAGGTTTATGCTAATGATGTTATTTTGGTTCTGGATGATATGATGCCCAAGTTGGTTTTGACAACTTTGGATACAAACATTTTACACATTTAAAACCTGGAATTAAGGAATGGATAGACAACAGCAAAAGATTCATGAAACTGTGCAGCATGTATAATCTATGCATTGAGGGACACTTTTCCCTCATCACAGAAAACACAAACTAACATGGAAGTCAAATGATGAAATGACTGAGAAACAACTGGATTACATTGCCATCAGCAGACCGCAGAGAAGATTGTTGCTGGATATTCGATCTTTTACAAGTGCTGCTGTAAGAAGTTACCAATACATTTTCATCTGAACAGTTAGCTTGCCTTTTTAGCTTTATTCCAAGAAGAAAAGAGAGATGGTATTTGATGTGAAGAAGATGTTTGACCCAGAAATCAGGAAGGTTTTAAAAATCCAGCTCATAAGGGGATTACAGGAGTGGTGGTTAATGAATGCTGATATACAGGAACGATGGGCTCACTTCAAAGATGTTTTCTGGGAAGCTGCCACAACTTCATTTGGACCAAGAGGACCAAGGAAAGAAAAGTGAATACAGTCAGGCACATGGAAACTGACTGAGGAAAGAAAAGGCTTAAAAAAGAGGAAAGTACAGGCAACATAACAAGAAGAACAATGTGCATTACAACAGGAATATGTAAAGAAAGATAAAGAAGTAAAAAAAGTCATGTTGGATAGATAAGAAAGAATAGCTTGATGAAAAAGCAAGAGAAGCTGAAGAAGCATCAGTGAGAGGCGACTAAGGGTATGTCTACACTACCCGCCGGATCGGCGGGTAGGGATCGATCTATCAGGGATCAATTTATCGCGTCTAGTGTAGACGTGATAAATCGATCCCCTATCGCTCTGCCGTCGACTCCGGAACTCCATGATGGCGAGAGGCGGAAACGGAGTTGACGGGGGGAGCTGCGGCCGTCAATCCCGTGCCGCGAGGACGCGAAGTAAGTGATTCTAAGTCGATCTAAGATACGTTGACTTCAGCTATGCTATTCTCGTAGCTGAAGTTGCGTATCTTAGATCGACCCCCCCTCAGTGTAGACCAGGCCTAAGAAACTATTTCAGTTGTAGGCAATTTGTCATTACGATTGCAGAGACACAGTGGTATTATAAAATCAAAAGATGAAAGATTGTTAACAATGAAAGTAAAACAAAATAAATGATGGTGAGAACATTTTAATGAAATACTTAACCAGCCAGAGCCAACAATACTAATCGATGGATGCAAAGAAGGTAAAGAATTAAATATGTCACTGCTAGAAATTTCAGAAGCAGAAATAAAGGAAGCAATTAGGCAGCTGAAAAATAGCAAAGCACCTGGTCAAGATAAGACAACTGCTGAAATGCTTAAAGCTAGGGAGGATGTGGTACTACATGAAATGCATAAACTTTCTAATACAGTTTGGGAGAAAATAATTCTATCCAGAGGATTGGAAGAAAGGTGTGATCTGTAAATTGCCAACAAATGGTGTGAGATAATGGGTGAGGAATAACACTACTTTCAGTATGTGGGAAAGTGTTCTGTCATGTGCTATTGACCAGAATCAAACTGGATATAGATGAAAAATTGCAAAATGAGCAAGCAGGCTTCAAACCGAAAGATCATGTATAGATCACCTCTCTATCCTGAGATGACTGATTGAGAAAGGGCTTGCTTACCAGAAAAGATTAGTCTTGAATTTTATAGATTTCACCAAAGTTTTTGACTGCATTCACAGAGAGTCACTATGGAAGATCTTGAGACAATATCGGTATCCTAAAAAGATAGTGTCACCAATCACAATGCTGTATGAAGGTTCAAAATACTGTGTAAGGACAGAAGGTGGAGAGACCAATCGGTTTGATATGGTCATTGAAGTACAGCAGCATTGCATTTTATCACCCCTTCTTTTCTGCATTGTTATAGATTATGTGATAAAATGAGCAACATCAAAGGACAATAAAGGAGTTATGTAGAATAGAGTAAAACTTCAATATCTAAACTTTGCAGATTACATTGTTCTGTTGGACACAGGTGATGGTGCCATGAAAAAGACTACCATCAATGTCAAATGTGAGTCTGCCAAAGTAGGATTAAGACTCCGCCAAAAGAAGATTAAAGTCATGATCGCTGAATGAGGAGTCGGCAATGATGGTGGGCATGTGCCTGATAGTGAAAAATACGACATGGTTAACAAGCATGTATATCTTGGAGGCACATTCAGTGCTGGTGGGCAACTCCATAAGGAGGTAGAAGCAAGAAGTGGAAAGGCAAGAGGAGCTTTTCGAGATTGGCAAATATCTGGAAAAATAAGGAGATTCACACAAGAACCAAGATCAAGTTATATAATGTCATTTGTGATACATTGTTGTATGCTTCTGAAACTTGGCAAATGCTAGAAGCTCACAATAGGAAACTTAACACATTCCATCAGAGATATCTGTGGAGAATACTTGGTGTCTGTTGGCAGGATAAAATAACCAACACTGATGTGTTACAAAGGACTGGTCAACAGACTGTAGAGAAACTGATTTGAGAAAGAAGACTGAGGTGGTTTGGAGACGTTGTACAGATGTCAAAAAAACATATTCCTAGACAAGCCCTTGTCTGGATACTACCTGTTAGAAGATGGAAAAAAGGAAGACAACAGAAAACTATTGAGAAAGATGCCAATACCATGGAAACAGATTATGATGCAGCAAGAAACTGGGAATTGACATACAGAGGTGGAAACACTGGGCTGCCTCAGGTGTCAGAAAGCACAGGAGCATCTAATCTGATCTAATAATCACAGGTTTTAGAAACAGGTCCTTTTAGCATAACCTAGCCTTACGCTAGTGGATTCTAAAGGAAACAAACATTTCCTCTGGACTAATGTGAAGTGAAGTGAATTAACAGATCATACCCATTCTGGAAGCTATGGTGGCCTGTTGGGTTCTACAGTTTTGCAGATTGATCACTTAAGGGAAATTTTACAATTCCTCTGCACCTCAGTGACACTGGAATTTGCTCCCTCCTTCCTCTTCTCCAAAGTGGATTCACAACTTTACACAGCCCGATTGCCATTAATGGCAACTGGGTGGGCGTGATCCTGATGTGAGATGGACTCCATAATCTGAAAGCCCTCAGTCAGCCCTATGAGGAACAGTGCTATTTCCTGAGATCACCCAGGAAGACAATGATATCTATCAGGCATTTCCTTTGTTTACTCCCCTCCCCTGAAAGCACAGATGATACATAGAGCTCTAGCTTACATGAGGGCTATTCACCAGCCACATATTTGTGTGTTTGAAAACTATATATACTAACAATAAAATCAGCAGTTGTCAAGGTCACAAAGCTCTACATCTCCTCTCTTCCCACCCTTAGCCCTGCGAGGTGTTTCTGTCTTTTTAAAATATGGTCCTTTCTTTGCAAAGAGTGTTACTCCAACATTGGCCTGGAACAACCCCAAGGTCTTTCAGATGTAGCTAACAATCCTAAGTATTGATTTAACAATGCAGTGAAATTCGGTATGATGGCTCATGGAAGAAGGAAGCACATTTGCTTGGTTTCTGATGCTGATCCATTTGTGCAAGTTTCTGACTCATATTTTTAGAAAATCTTTCTGGGCTTCAGTATAATTAGCCTGCTGCTCAATGGCTCCAGTTGTCATAGAGTCTTATTTTTTATTATTTTTACTGCAGTAATGTGTAGAGGCCCCATTGTGATACCACTATAACATATAACAAAGGAACAGTTCCTGCCCCAAAGTGCTTACAATCCTGGGCCAAGATTTTAAAAAATGATTAGTGATTTTGGGTATCCAACTTTCAACACCTTTAAGGGGCCTGATTTCCAGAAAGTGCTGAGTATCCACTCTCTGAAAATTAGGTCTCCAAAGGTGAGGCATCCAAAATCCCTAGTCATTTTTGAATATTTTGGCCCTGGTTGGTGCCTGTTCTATAAAAATACCTTCTGAACTTTCTGGTTGAGCCATGTCATTTCATCAGTACTGAGTATGTTCAGGTTGTGGTAGCTATCTTCATCCGTCACCTCCACACTTGGTTTCTTCTGGAGCATTTCCTGACATTAAAATTTTAAGACAGGCATTTATACAGACCTGTTTCCATAATGCCTAGTTCAGACAATATATATTCCACTCAATCCTTTATTCATACTTCACACTTTTTATAAAAGCTGCCTCAAATATGAATATTCAGAGAAAACAAGAGAAAATTTAAGATAGCAGATTGAAAAATTCAGGTAAATTCCTAAGGAGTCCTTCATCAGAAGATGTATTACAATGTTCTTCTCATCTCTTTGGTAACTGCTGTGTTAGAGTCTGAACCTGCAAACCCTTGCTACCATGCATATGTACTATAGTCTGGATTAAACCTGGAAAAACTGTTTTGCATCATCACAATAAAAATAAGTCTGACGTTAATAAATCCGATTGTCTATGGCAGATTTGAATATATCTAGTGAAATCTGAGGACATGTGAACACCTTGGTCCCTAAAACTATTTTCATTTTCATGAGATTTCTATTCCAGAAGTAAAATAATTAAACAAAGACCATTTAATCTCTGGGGTTTTCCCCCTTTCGCCTAGAAACTCTCCTAGGGGCAGAGCACTGTGTCAGGATACAATAAACTTTATACATTTGTAATGGTGGATCAAATTTCATCTCAAGAATTATCAAAATCTTTTCCACCCCTTTAAAGATAAGAATTTTTTGTTTCAAATTTTTAAAAAGTTTCAGACCTGAGATTCCTTTTCCAAGGATGATTCCAGTAGGGACTCTGTAGCAATGTTCCATTCCGCCATGGACTTTAAAACAGTATTTTCACTGTAAATTGAGTTGTTCAGAACGGCGAGAATGAGTCGCCAATAATCAGTAGCTTCCTTAATTTCATCGTCTCCAGTCCTGCTGGTAAAAAGGGGGAACTGACATGTTTTTCTGTGTATTATGGAAAAGGCTGAAGAATTTAAAACCATTTATTACAATATATTAAACTGATTGAAATATGGAGTTTCTGTCCCACAGGAAATTCCAGTACAGGCATTTCAGTGTTTTTACCCCAAAGTGGGACTAAAGGTCAAACTACTGAAATTTTTCACAGCATGAAAAATTCTGATTTGGAAATATCAAAACATGCCTCTGTGGTGCCTTATGGGAGTTTTAGTTCCAGGTCCCTCGTAACTCCATTCCACACTATGGGTTCTGCTCCCCAGCTGGACTTCACCTCCCATGATATATGGTGGTCTCTCCCTGTGGCTGAGCCTCTGCAGTGCTACATGAGACTTACGTGAGTTCATGTAAGTATGGATCCAGTGAGCCTCTTCCAAATGGCCTATTTGGGGCTGGCTGGCAGGGAGCCCACATGTATGGTATTCAGTGGCATAAAGAGATCCCTACTATACCTGCCACTCACTACACAAGTCTTAAGTGTATCCATTGGGTGAACGGAGAAGGTTCTCTGTGTTGGGTTGAATTTCAAGCTAAATCTTTAATCATAGAATCATAGAAATGTAGGGCTGGAAGGGACCTTCAGAGAACATGTAGGCCAGTCGTCTGTGCTGAAGCAGGACCAATTATACCTACACCATTCCTGACAGGTGTTTGTTTAACCTTTTCTTAAAACCCTCCACTGATGGGGATTCTACAACCTCACTTGGAAGCCTATTTCAATGCTTAACCTTATCCTTATAGTTAGAAAGTTTTCCCTAATATCTACCTTGCTGCAGATTAAGCCCATTTCTTCTTGTCCTAGCTTCAGTGGACACGGAGAACAATTGATCACTGTCCTCTTTATAACAGCACTTTATATATTTGAAGACTGTTACCAGGTCCTCCCTCTTAGTCTTTTCTCAAGACTAAACATACCCGGTTTTATTAACCTTTCCATATAGGTCAGGTTTTCTAAACCTTTTATCTTTTTTTTGCTCTCTGCTGGACTTTCTATAATTTATCCACAGCTTTCTTAAAGTGTAGTACCCGAAACTGGACACAATACTCCAGCTGAGGCTTCACCAGTGCTGAGTAGAGCGGGACAATTATTTCCCAGGTCTTTCATACAATACTCCTGTTAATATGCCCCAGAATGATATTAACCTATTTCACAATTGCATCACACTGTGGACTTGTATTCAATTTGTTAGCCACTATAACCCCCAGATCCTTTTCAGCAGTACTACCGCCTAGCCAATTATTCCCCATCTTGTATTTATTCCTTTGATTTTTCCTTCTGAAGTGCAGTACTTTGCAGTTGTCTTTACTGAATTTCATCTTGTTGATTTCAGACCAATTCTCCAATTTATTTAGGCCATTTTGAATTCTAATCCTGTCCTCCGAAGTGCTTGCAGCTCCTCCCAGCTTGGTGTCATCTGCAAGTTTTATAAGCATACACCCCACTCCCTTATTCAAGACATTAATGAAAATGTTGACTAGTGCCAGGCCCAGGACAGACCCCTGCAGCATACCACTAGATAAGTCTTCTCAGTTTGACAGAGAACTAGGCTTTGAGTATGGTCTTTTAACCAGGTGTGTACCCACCTTATAGTAATTTCATCTAAAACAGATTTCCCTAGTTTGTTTATGAGAATGTCATGTGGGACTATGTCAAATGTCTTACTATCAACATACAATATAAATCAGCATATATCAGGTCTACAGCTATCCCCCTATTGACTAGGCCAGTAACTTTTCCGTTGTAACCTTTCAACGCTTCTGCATGCCTCCTTCTAAAGCTTAGTTACAACCACATATTATTGCAAACAGCTAAGTAAACACAACGATATCACAAGTTCTCAAGCAGGGGGATCAAGTTTTTTTATGAGTTACAACTACATTTCCTTTCTTTATAACTAAATGGAATGGGGATGCCAAAGCTTTTTTCTGTTGCGATATGGGGTCACACTATGGGAAAGGCCAAGGACCAATGAACTATATTATTCTGCCTTTAAATTTTTATTTGTTTTAAGGCTGATAAAGGGGTCAGATTTACAGCACTGGAGAATGAAGTTCTCAGAATGGATATGGCATGGTTAGATAGGATTCTCTAATGGTATATTCAGGGCTGTACAAGACAGAAATATTACAACAGTTCCTGCCCAGAGATCTTGTAGTCTAGAAAACAAAGGACAGACAATATGCACTAGGGGATGCGGATGCCCAAGCTGTAGAGGAACTGGTCACTATGTGTATGTACCTAATCGTAATGATTTTATATTCTTAATGATCTGATGGGACAACCTCTAGGGTGAGAGGAAGGGAAGTCAATATGCAAAGCCCATTCAATCCTTGGCCGCTCTGGTATGACTAACAAGGAGGAGCATAAATATGTTTCTGTGAAACAACAATATCTGTTTGCCGTTTCCACCATGGGAAAGAAACCACTTTTCTAATACTTACCCCAGAATAGTCTAAAAATGGCCTAAAGCCAGTAATTTCCTAAAAGGGGACATTTTCCTTTATTTTGTCTTTTTAATTACTTTTATTCATCAAAGTCTATCTTCCCTGAGTTTTTTATTTTAGCCTTAAGGTGCTCTATATAACTAAGTCCTGAAGATAGTCCTAAGCTTGAGCTAAAGCCATAGCTGGACTGATCAGCTTAGTCAAGTGATTTCAGCTGATTAACTGCCCAGGTTTGGTAATCACGGACTGCTGCTGTTAGGTTGTAGACTATCTGTCTGTACAGAAGACAATAAAGCTAACTTCCACATAATAAAACAGATTGCCTAAAGCATGCAGAAATTAGTGTGTTTGGGCACCAGTATTCATATCATCAATATAATCAGTTAATCTTATACATACTTCCATTTCAGGCATACAAGGGTACCATCATCCACGCCATTGACAAGAATGAACTGGCCATCCAATGAAAATGCCAAGGATCCAATTCCCTGTCCTTGGTAAGAATGGCAATGCTCCCGAGCAACTGTTTCCTGAAAGAGTTACAGAAACAATATCAGACGGTCAGGAGCAAATATGTTTTTCTACAGGAATATGTCACTAAATTCTGTTAATAGGCTCCCTTGTTTAAAATACTCCTTTGTATTAGGATAAAACTTTATCTAAAATGTCATTAAGGAGTTTAAAAAAACACTAGAATGTGTGGTTTTAAAAGGTGGGCCAAGTTTTGACTCAGGCCTTGGAATAAGCTCCTAGGGCTGAGCCATTATCTCAGATGTCTGTGACACAGCAAAATTATCTACCAGAAGATTTACTGTAGAAGAAAATAAGCAGCAAATGATTACACACACACACACACAACCTCTGAAAATAAAAGCATCCATCATAAAAATAAACATCAGACTGGTCAATTGTATAATACAATTTCCTTTTCTCTTCAAGTGCAGCAAGTCTTTTTCTGTAGCAATTTATATATTTGCTTTCATTACACTGATCCATACAGTAACTCCTGACTGCTCTGATCAACATAGGTTTAATGAGACCTGTGCACTGATGCCTACCAAAGTAACAGCATCATGGATAAACAATACTCCATCCTTAGCCACTGATGCCAACAGCTGGCTGTTAGGTGAAAAATGGAGGAACCCTGGTGCAAACTGGTTGCTTGGAATCTTCTTCTCTGATAAAGTAACTGACGCATCTTTCCAGGTTTTCTGTAAACCAAACAAAATACAAAACAGCAATTGAGATGATGGAAGTATCAACAGCTGGCCATATAAAACTGAGTGATAATGCTGGCAGGTACAAATAGCTTGTTGGATTATCTTTTACATATGTTGCCATTTATAAGAGTTATGGGCCTGGGGGGCGGGGGTTTATCATGGCTATGCTGATAATACGTTATCTCACCCTCTCTAGTTGCAGAAGGGGATATAGTAGATGTTTTAGGAGTTGCAATCAATGGAGGTGCCTGAGCTGGAACCCCTCAGCTTAAAAGTGAAGAGCCTGCCAACAAGCCTTTCTCCATGAGGATTCTCTCTCCCACTTAGTCAGAAGTAGCACAAATCTGTTGATGCTCAGGGCATATTAGATAAAAGAGTCCATCTCTTTCCCCAGGGTTTTGGGTTGGTTGGGAAGTGCAGAAGGTTGGTGTTTGTGGGTGGAGTAGGGTATTTTTGTGGAGGAGGGGGTTGAAATTTTCACTTTTGGATGATTATTTTCTGGATTGGGGGAGCTTTTTGTATGTTTAAACGTATGTGAAAAGTCACCTAGAGACCTGGACATGCACCTTTTCATGTGTCCTATAGATCCAAATAAATATTGCAAAATCTGAAATTGAGTAATTCAGAACTACCCGAGACTGAGCCAGACAGAAATTATGCAGATTGGCTCAGAAAGGAAGTGTAGGGAGCAGCACATTTCCTAGACATCCATGGATTCACAGGCCTAATGTCTAGTTCTAGTTCTTGAGAAAGAATTGATATTTGAAGTACAGGTGTCAGCCATTCTGCAGGTTTGTACCGTTTTAAGAATGCTGCCACATTGTGGTCATTGCCCTGGTGTGCTGATCTAATGCCTGTGATACACACTTCTGAGGTTGAGCACTGCAGTGAGCACCATGTAGGTACCAAACAGGGTTGACCTATTTTACCTTAAGCTACTGGAGAATGATGCAATTTGATAGGTGTCAGGGATAGATAGACGAGATTTTGCTTACTCGCCGCTGTGCTCATGCCCCTCATTTCTTGTGTTGACAAGATTACAATATTTTACCTCCTCCCAAAAAGCAGCATCAGAGAAATACCTTTTTGGCAAGATGGTATTTACAGATGAAAGGTGCGTGGTTGCAGTAGCCATACACGGTGTCATCTTTCTGTCTGACTGCTGAGGACAGGGGGTAATCTAGTTCGTACTGGCGCTTCTGAATGACAGAGTTCTTTAGCAGCCCTCTTTCATCAATACACTCATCATTGTCTACAAGATTGAAACAGACAAGATGGAAGAGAAATCACTGATGCTAGAGCAGATATTTCACCTTTAAAAACAAAATGGTAGTTGTGACAAACAGAAGCAAATTTTAATGTACCAGCTAATCTCAGCAGGGAGGGTGGGTGGTCTAATGTTTTGAGCAGGGGACTGGGAGTCCGGAGTCTCAGCTTTACCACTGACTCTATATGACCTTGGATAAGTTATGTAAGTCCAACTTTTCACCAGGGCATCTCCATTTTTTGACGGCCCAACATGGGACACCTATAATAGGGCTTGATTTTCAAAGGGTGTGAGCACCCACAACTCCAGCTGCAGCCAATGGAAGTCGCAGGTGGCCAGCTCCTCTGAAAATCAGGCCCTACTTTAAGTGTTTAAAATTGGGCACTCACAACTGGAGACACCCAACGTCAGTGGACATTTAAAGAAAATATTGGCCTCAGTATCGGTGCCTCAGTGAAAGTAACTACGTAAAGTGTAGTATTAACAAGTTCCTTTTAGAATTTAGATTTAAGTGTTAAGAAAGTCTTGCACCATATTTTCTTACAACTTTACATAATAAAGCCTTCTCCAAAAAAGATTTTGCTAACAATTCATACATAGACACAAATCGAATGACAGCATCGTGGCACAAAGCTCCATTTTGACTGTGACTGCATATGAGGACTGTGATGTACTCCTGGGGTGTGGAGGATGCTTGATAAAGCACCAGCCTGCAATGTGGTTTGCTTAAGCTAATCCACTAAAACCCTTTCATGCCCATTCAATTAATTTTCAATTTTTAAGAAAAATGTGATGAAGAATGTGCATTTGTCTAGAACATTGTCTATATCTTTTAATTCACATGTACATTCAATCAAAGACTCAATGATTAGTCTTGTCATTCTGCATCCAATTCTTGGAGTCTGTGGTACTTGAAAGAAGTGACCTGCTTAAAAAATGTAACTTCAAGGATAGTATGCTGAATTCCACAAATACATGAAACTCCTATGGCCTGTGTTGTGCAAGAAGTCAGACTGATGATTTCAATGGTCCCTTCTGGACATAAAAAAAAACGCCTATGAATTTATGAGCAAAGCTACCAAAAAAAAAAAATCACTCGTATTCCAGTGCTGAGCATTTTATAGATGCTCACATAGATAAAATAAGGCTGGGGTATATTTTGAGAACGCTTTTTGGATGGTTGTTCAGTTTACTGAAGGCCTAACCTCCTCCCATCCCACAAATCACCAGTTTCCCTTTCAATGTGATGCCCCAATATGCACTCTGCTGAAAATCTATGACTGCAGAGATCTAGGGCCAGATCCTCAGCTGGTGAATGGAACTATGCTGATTTACAATGGCTGAGAATCCTAAAGTCTGCCTATAAAGTAAGTCCTAGTTCCCTCCCGCCCTCAATGCTGTTCTTTTGTTTCACACCATGTTTCTTTGTAATAGTCTTAAATTAGGATACAAGTTAAGATTTTTAAAAAATTGTTGGGTTTTTTGCTATGAACTTTTATCTAGTGGTGCTATGGGAAAGACAGTCATTATTTATTAATGTATTAACCTCGGACATTTTCACTATTAAGCCATCTTGAACCCATAGTAATTCACTGAAGGACTGGTGAGATTAACTTTTCTCTTCCACCTTCCTCTCCTTCTGCTGCCCTATGGACATCTCATTGTTGGGTGGTGGCAATGTGATACCAGAGGTAAATCACCATTCCCTCGCTTCTTTCTTGCCTCCCGCACTCCTCAATTCATCTGCATACTGCAGTACTATTTTGTTAAATGAATCAGCTGATTAAGGGAAGCCTACACACAATCATACTAGAAATGATACACTGGGAAGGTGTATAGAGTAGATAGATAAAACAGATTAGAGCAGTAGTGCTTTGTGCAAGGGACAACATAAGTGTACACGTGTCTCAAGGAATGTCACACAAGGAATATATTTCATTTTTACCTATTGTGATTGCTGAAGGCAGACAAAAGATTTCTAGTCTTGCTCTTCTGATGTCTGGTGGACAAAGAAGTGCCATCACCTCAACTAATTCACTCTCCACATCATATATTGCAGAAAGGCCTAGGACTTCACTACTCATCACTGAAATCAGATGGAGACCAACACTTAAGCCAGTTATTGCATCAAGTTGTATTTGTTCCTGCTGGGATCCCATGCGAAGCCCATTGGGGAACGATGATTCAGAACATGTCATAACATAATCATATTGCTCTTGCACTTAAGTGACTATTTAAATTGAGAAAATCAGCACAGCTGGGAACTGATTTTCAAAAATACCAAATACCCACGATTCCAACTGAAGTCAATTGCTGCAGATGCTCAGCACCTGTGAAAAAATTAGGCTTTTCATCCCACAGGAAATTTTGAGACTTCAGCTGATCTGAGAGGTTAAGCGACCTGAAATTTGAGCAAATTTTAACGATTCTGGAGAGATGCTGCAGATAATCACTGGGTGAAATGTGACAAGGCATGGAAAAGGTCAGCCATCCATATTTGGACTGTGATTATGCAAATTTTGATATTATTCCGCGGGATACCATTTTAAACCAAATTTAATTCTCAGGGATGTCACACTCAATGAAACGTCATATTAGGGCTGTTGATTAATCCCAGTTAACTCACTCGATTAACTAAAAAAAATTAATCGCAATTTATCGCAGTTTTAATCTCACTGTTAAACAATAGAATACTAATTGAAATTTATTAAATATTTTTGGATGTTTTTCTACATTTTCAAATATATTGATTTCAATTACAACACAGAATACAAAATGTACACTGCTCACTTTCTATTATTATTTTTCATTACAAATATTTTCACTATAAAAATGATAAACAAATAGTATTTTTCAATTCGCCTCATACAAGTAATATAATGCAATCTCTTTATCGTGAAAGTGCAACTTACAATGTATTTTTTTTTGTTACATAACTGCATTCAAAAATAAAACAATGTAAAACTTTAGAGCCTACAAGTCCACTCAGTCCTACTTCTTGTTCAGCCAATTGCTAAGACAAACAAGTTTGTTTACATTTACGGGAGATAATGCTACCCACTTCTTATTTACAATGTCACCAGAAAGTGAGAACAGGCGTTCGCATGGGACTTTTGTAGCCGGCACTGCAAGGTATTTATGTGCCAGATATGCTAAACATTTGTATGTCCCTTCATGCTTTGGTCACCATTCCAGAGGACATGCTTCCATGCTGATGATGTTCATTAAAAAAATAAGGTGTTTATTAAATTTGTGACTGAACTCCTTGGGGAAGAATTGCATTTCTCTGGCTGTTTTACGCGCATTCTACCATATATTTCATGTTATAGCAGTCTCGGATGTTGACTCAGCACACGTTCGTTTTAAGAACACTTTCACTGCAGATTTAACAAAACGCAAAGAAGGTACCAATGTGAGATTTCTAAAGATAGTTACAGCACTGGACTCAAGGTTTAAGAATCTGAAGTGCCTTCCAAAATTTGAGAGGGACGAGGTGTGGAGCATGCATGCCAAACTAGGTGGGAACACAACTTTCATACAGAATGGCTTATACAGTAACTCCTCACTTAAAGTCGTCCCGGTTAACGTTGTTTCGTTGCTGATCAATTAGAGAACATGCTCGTTTAAAGTTGCTCAATGCTCCCTTATAACGTTGTTTGGCAGCCAACTGCTTTGTCCACTGCTTGCAGAAAGAGCAGCCCATTGCAGCTAGCTGGTGGGGGCTTGGAACCAGGGTTGACCGGCAGCCCCCCTATCAGTTCCCCGCTCCCCTAAGTTCCCTGTGCGCAGCCGCCCAGCAGGCTATAAATTGCCAGCAGTTCAACTGTCCCTCCCCCCACTGCCATGTGCTGCTCCTGCCCTCTGCCTTGGAGCTGCTCCCGGGAGCCTCCTGCTTGCTGTGTGGGAGGTGGGGGAAAGAAGGGGGCTAATGTCAGGGTGTCCCCCTCCCCCCTGCTCCTGCCCCCCACTTACCCCATCTCTATAGAGTTGGGGGGGGACACGACAGGGCTCAGGACGGAGGGAGCTTGCCGGCAGCAGCTGCTGTCTCAACTTGCTGATCTCCTTAAAAAGGCAATGTACTTAGAGTGCGGTCAGCGTACTTAAAGGGGCAATGCACATCTCTCTCTTTCTCTCTCTCTCTCACACACACAGTGTATGTCTCTGTTTCTGTCTGACATGCTGTCTCCCCTCCCTCCATTTGTGCTGCCTTGTAGAGTGTGAGGCTACATTAACAACGTGTTAACCCTTGAGTGCTCAGCCAAGTGCTAGTTCATCATTTAGCAGTAAGGCATTCCCTGGGAAATATCCCACTCTCTGACTTCACCACTTCAACCAAGCTTCACAATCATCATTGCTGTGTACAGTATTAAATTGTTTGTTTAAAACTTATACTGTGGGTATATTATATATATATATATATATATATATATATATAGTCTTTTGTCTGGTGAAAAAAATTTCCCTGGAACCTAATCCCTGCTATTTACATTAATTCTTATGGGGAAATTGGATTCGCTTAACATCGTTTCGCTTAAAGTCGCATTTTTCAGGAACATCATGACAACGTTAAGTGAGGAGTTACTGTATATGAAGTTGCAAGTGCAGTACATGTGCACCCTGAGGCAAAGGTGTCTGGGTTATGGAGGAGCTCTCAGAATACAGGATTTAAAACTGCAACAAACTCTGTAGTTTAACTGTATCTTGTAAAGTGCATTAGTTCAGAAGAGTGTTATAGTTTGATAAGGTGCCAAACAAAGGACTACTGCACATCAGAGATTGTTGTAGAAAGTCATCAGAAAAAAAAAACCCCAATACAACAAAGTGGCATTTATCGGGAAAAAATACAGAGCACCATATAAAGTAGTAAAGTCACCAGCGCTGCAATCCTTCACCCCAATTCCATCCTTGTATTAAAAACTTTAGTTTCTAAATAAGAGCATCTGTTAAAGAAAAGTTTTAGAAATCAATATTGCCACTATTCAAAACTATTACTAAAGGCACCTAGTGAAAATACAATGCAATGAATATCATATATTAGATAT
This sequence comes from Terrapene triunguis, assembly GCF_002925995.2. Taxonomy (NCBI): domain Eukaryota; kingdom Metazoa; phylum Chordata; order Testudines; family Emydidae; genus Terrapene; species Terrapene triunguis. The sequence goes on along the minus strand of NW_020664446.1, from coordinate 5,670,552 downwards.
TATATTCTGTTACATATATTACCTAAGTATCCAAGAACCTGGAATAATTTTGAGGGCCGAGCATCTAAAATAAAGATATGTCCTTCTGCAGCTCCAGTTATGAGGTACTGACCACTCTGATCATATCTAGACAAAGCAGAATTCCACTTAAATACAGTTTTTGTCCATCACAGTGTACTCACAGTATTTCACTTGATTCAATTCATCACAAAAGGCCAAGTTCTGCTCTAAGTTACTCTCATGTAACCCTACTGGTATCTGTGGGGTCCATACTGTAACTGAGATTTAGCCTGTAGGGTTTACTTGGCTTGGGCCTGATCCAAAGCCCATTAAAGTCAATGGGAGCCGTTTCTATTTACTTCAGTGGGCATTTGATGTAAACCTAGTAATATTACACAATAGTTTATTTTAGTTACATTATAAAATCTTTCGTTCCTTTTAATCCACTTCTTTTTCAGACATCTAACCAGACTTTATATACTATATGCTCTCTGTCTCTATATGTATTGATACACCTTTAAAATAATTTACTCAATATATGAATTGTTAATGTTTTACTTTAGAGATAATAATGAAGAGATGTCACATCTGATCCCTCAAATAATAGTTTTTTTAATGTTTAACAAATTCAATATCAACCCTATTTATCAAAATGTTAAAGCAGATTAATGATTATCTCTACTGATCACTATTACATATTGACATTTTTTGAAATCCAACAATATAAGATCCCTAGTGCTAATTGTATAGGCATAATTACATTTGTTAAATGTTAACAAAATAATAATAAACAGTAATAAAAACATCCATCATGTGAGAAGGGATAGCTCAGAGCTTTAAGCATCAGATTTGAGATGTCTCCATTTCCTGGAACCACAAGTCTGAATCACTGCAGAACTGATTCACCCCTTCATCCTCCCAAATTAGACACATAATTACATGGAACTCAGTGTGTGGCGCAGGGCCGGCTCCAGGGTTTTGGCTGCCCCAAGCAGTCAAAAAAGAAAAAAAAAAAAAAAAAAAAAAAGCCGCGATCGCGATCTGCGGCGGCAATTCGGCGAGAGGTCCTTTGCTCCGAGCGGGAGTGAGGGACCGTTTGCCGAATTGCCGCCGAATACCTGGACGTGCCGCCCCTCTCCGGAGCGGCCGCCCCAAGCACCTGCTTGCCAGGCTGGTGCCTGGAGCCGGCCCTGGTGTGGCGGCTCTGTCAGACAGGACCTTATATATTAATATATTTCCTGCTTTTTGTGGCATTTTTCATAAGAACATGGGTTTATTTCATTGCCCTCAACCAAAGTCCCGCACTACCTACTATTGTGTAGTGTGTCTGGACCAGCTGTCCACCTGCTTGTTGTACTCAACTCTGGCAGAGGTGGCTTCATTCAACAATGATGTGATTACTACATGCCACTTTTGGATCGTACAGGAGGATGAGCACCATAGCATGTTATATTGTCATCCATTATTCTTTTCATAAATCTAGTCCACAGTGTCTCATCTGACATGCACAACTCTCTTGAGGAACATGCAAAAAAGTGCACATAGATTTCTTAACACACACATTGTTTAGGCTACCTGCTGACAATACCCCTGCCCTCTGCTACTACATACTTACTGCAGATGGTGCACAGGTAAGTTGGAAAGAAGAACTCTGTGAACCACACGTGGCGTTTCAACTTTGGTAACATCAATGAAATAGACATGACCCACTTTGGTCCCCACAGCAACACTATATGAGGAGGGGCAGCAAACCATAGCAGTTGCCTAGTTAAACAGTAAAATACACTTAATTTTGTCGCAACATCTTACTATGCAACTTGCTCTATTATGCAAAGTTCCCTCACATCTGAAAAATAGCAATAAGTGATTGATGTAAAGAAAATGTTGACATAATCAGGGTCACAAAAAAAGGTCCATAAAAAACATTATGCCCCTTTTCCCCCATGAATGCACTACTAGATCCGTAAAGATCATCCCCATTCCCATCCCAAGGTTTATACGCTCCCATCCTCAAGGCCCTGCATCATATCCGCAATCAGTCAGTGTTCTTCTAAATGGATCAGAGAGGTTGGCTAATGAGTAGAGCTGGTCAGAAATTTTTTTTTACCATCCCATGAAAAATTTTGAAATTTCAAAATAAAAAAATTCATGCGAAATCAGAACCGCCGGGGCATAATGTGCAGCTTGCCCAGCACTTCCAGTCCAGGAAAGCAAGTGACTGGGACTCAAACCTGAGCGCCCTGAATAGAGGTCCAACACATTAGTACTAGGCCGATGCAAGAATATGCAACAATTTAATTGGTATTTGAAGATCCTTTTAATGCAAAAAGCAAAAACACAGTTGTAAAATAGGAAACATTTTAAAATCAAAATTGTAGTTCAATATGTGGTCTTTGGTGCGCCATTAGTAGTGACCAGATAGAGTAAGTAGGGACCCACAATGAAGGCAAAGAACTTAATATTCTGCCCAGTGAGTAGATTAATTTGTTTATTTTTGTAATGGGTTAAGTAACACTTTCCTTGGAGCAGTTCCTGTAAATGGGTAAACAAACAGTTCGTGCAAGGAGTTTCCGAGTACAATCAAACCATCAGACCCTTTGCAAAAGTCAAGGGCTGTTCGGGCAAAGATGCTACAGGCTTTTAGTTTAAACTAAATATCAGGAGAGAACTACACAAGTAAAAATAATAAACATAGCTATCAAAAAGAAAAGTTGGACTGGTTGATTACACTGTCACAGTATTATGTTGTATGATAAACTTTATGCATGAACTTATATGATCTGACTATTCTGATATTTTTAACCCGAGACCCATGCAAAATTATGGTGCTATATATCAGTCTTTAAAAAGAGCAATGTAAAATGGAATTATTCAAAAACAAATTCAGAACAAATGTAACATACACAGTTGTGTTTAAAGGAAAGGAAGTGTTTTCCAATGTCTAGAACATGGGACTTCTAGGTTCTATTCCTGGTGTCTAGCACAGTAATGAATTTAAGCTCCCAGGCCCAGCTTTTGAAAGTATTAGGCAGGTTTCCTTTGAGGATGAGGACTCAGAAGTCAGATATAGAGTGATCGCTTTGTGAAAAGTGGTCACCCACAGGTGATGTGGTGTTCTTGTCTTTTATCTTTTTCCTGTGTGAGTTCATTTGAGAGCATAGAGAATATCTGGTTTCACCTGGATAATTGTTATCGAGCCATTTATTGCACTGGATGAGGTACATCACGTGTTGTGATAGGCATGTGTAGGGTCCATGGATCTTGTCAGTAAGGGATGTTTTGGGCATGTTTCTAATAGACCACTATTAGATTTTGGCATCTCTACAAGAACATTAATTAATTAACTGTTATTATTAGTGATAGTGAACTTATTTTCAGTAGCACCCACACTGTATATATGCTTCCCAGACTGAAAATGAAGGCAGGGTCCCTACCTAAAGAGTCTTTGGATCAAATTAGTTTATTCAACATTTTTAAATTAAAGATGAATGGTAACGTTGGTTGGCTGGTTTGGTTTTTGTAAAGACCAAAACACTTTTGTAAGGTTTCAAAAGAATCAAAATAACCATTGTTAAAATGCAATTATCACTGTCTTGTATTTTAACAAAGTTAGAGGCAATTACAATCTTGAGATTCTAATAAAGTGGGACTGGAAATTTTTGGACTCTCTGCCAGAAAGCATAACATCAAGCATGAAACAAAGGTCTGAATTCAACACTAAATGCTATCATTCTTTAGTTATCAACAAGAATTTTGGTTATTCTTTGCAAAGAACAGCATTTCTTTTGGTTAACAAAAACTCCTTTTAAAGTGTCATGAAATCCACAGAGGTTTCTTCATGCATAGAAAGTGTTTTTCTCTGAATGAGAATTATTAAATCCTGATCAATAAAGACTATGTGCAAAGGCTTTTGTCTCAAAGCAAATATGAAGCCTTTATTACTAGTAGCCTTTTGGGATTATCTTAATTAAAATAAGAAAAATGTTATTATTTTCTTTCCAGTGGCCTTCTTGGTAAAGACTATCATGGAACAGTTCAGCTGAATCATGGACAAGGCTAGAATACTGCTGATGAATGGTTTTCAGTTTTCAGATATTTTGTAAAGCATCCAGCTGGAGTCAAGTGAAATGCACTAGCCGTTCCTCTGCTGGTGTAAGTCAGCACAGTCCATAAAGTCCCCATATTTTACAGATAGGGAAATTGTGGTGAAGTGACTTGGGCAAGGTCATCCAGCAGGACAGTGGCAGAGCAAGAAATAGAACCAAAATCTCCTGAATTTTAGTCTAGTACTCTATGCATTAGACTAAACTAAACCTGAAGGGACTTCAGGTTTTTTGCTATGGAGGATCCTGGGAGATAGCACAGAGCTGAATTGGGTGAAGTGACTGAAAGGTATTGAGGTACCACCACAACCAATGTTTTAGAAATTATTTTCTTTAAACCATATATAAAATTTAGCCATCTTTGTAGTTTGTGGGACCTGGGTATGAGATCCCCGTATCCGGGAGGTCTTTATGATCCACTGGGCTTTTCAGAAACAAGTTTTCACCACTATTAAAATGGTAAATCTAAGGCATATTTTGCAAAAACCTATTCTCATTTTTTTTTATTTGATGACTAAAACAAAGTTTAAACCTAAATTTCCAGTAATCTGTACCTGTGTATTCAGGCAGAGCTTGCTTATGAAAGTTCCGTCCTCCAGCAGCCAAACATGCACTTCCCCTGAAATTGCTACAGACTGTTGAAGAAGAAGAGACTGATTAGAGCAGAAAAAATGGACAGGAAGTGGGCAGTAGCTTTCTATGGAAAATTAACCAGGCCGATGACTGGGCATAGCAGGTAAAAAGATGCTGGTTTAGTTCTGAACGATCACAGCAGTGTCACACACAGTGCTATTAGTCACATTCCTTTAGGGGTGCAGCTATACTGGGAAAATTTGTAAGCATTTTTGCACCAGTGCAGCTCCAGTGATGGTGCTCTGAGCAGGATTAGATGATACACTGGTAACATATGTGCCTGATCTACACTAGCACTTCCACCTCCACCATTCAGCCAGCAGTGTAAAAAAATGCTCACAATTTTCCCCGGTAAACGTGCCTGAAAAAGAGGACTTGGTCTTTGGAAAAGAAGAGATTTATGTCATAAAAGTGCTCAGCACCTTGAATCTAATGATTTAAATCTTCAGAGTACTGTACAAATATGAATTAATTAACTCTTATAATTCCCCTATGAGGCAGGTAAGGATTATCATCTCTCTGCTAAAAATGAGGAGACTTACACAACTGATTCATCAGCACCTCAAGGCTCCTTTATTCTGGCTCTCTGGGGACTTCCCTGGCAGGTAAAGAATCAGTGTAGCTGGCTGTAAACTATCTCCTGGAAAAGTCCCTGGCACATGGGGAATGTCACGGTGTTTTCATGATGAGCGAGGCATGGTCATGGCACTGCTATGCCCTAGCTGTGGAAAAGGCCCAGGGGGGCTGTGGATAGCTGGGCACCGGATAGACAGTCTCTCAGGCTGCTCTAACTTGCACTGAGGGCTGAAGAGGCCAGTGGGAGTCCCAGCACAGGTGTGGTGGCTAGGATGCTAGAAAGCCACCTCCTTCAACTTCCATTCTCTGTATTGAGCCCATCTCCAGCAGTGTTATGAACTTGTCCCATACAGAGTGACTTTTCCAAGGCCACATAGTGAATCAATAGGAGAGTCCATATTAGAATTGAGCAATCTGTGGCTTAACCATGTTTCTTCAAAGAACGCAAGGCAAGAGTCTGTTCTCAGTTACACTAACCTAGACCTGGAATAACGCCATTCACTTTAATGGAGTTACTCTGAATCTACACTAATGTAACTGATATCAGAATACGAGCCCTGGTCTCTGCAGCACATCTGCTTCTATGCTATGTAGGTTGCCATAGCAATATTTTGGTTACCTATTATTCCTAGTTGAGGATAACCACTATTATGCATAACAAAGGAGAGAGGTCCTTACCACACAATACTTGTTCCCTGGAGTAAGAAAATCAGCTGACAGGAAATGATCATTGCATGCATCCAAGAGTTTGATGACTTCCTCATTCTGAGAAGGTTTATAGACATAGACTGATCCCTGACAAATACAAATGATAATTCATCATTTGGCTATAAAGCATTCAGTAAAAGTCCTCAACCAACCAACAAAACCACCCATCTTTCTGAACTTTGCTCTTTAAACTTTTACAGGTGCCTCTGAATTGAGGGGAAGACTCAGCTGATGTAAATCAATGTAGTTCCCCCAAAGTTAGCGGACAATTTCAGAAAATGACTGAAATAAAATTAAAGCAAACTCTATTTTTTAATTTATTTAAAGAACCAATAAAATATTTTAAAACAAAATAATATGACCTCAAAAAGGTTTATAAAGGCATTTGGGAAACATTTATTAATTAATCCTCACATTACCTCTGTGAGATAGGGGTGCAATATTAATTCATTTTACAGAAGGGGAAACTCAGGCATAGAGAGGATGAGTGAATGATCATGGTCACTGTGCCAGTGCTAAGAACAGAACCCAGAAATCCTGACTTCCAGTCTCTTGCTCCATCTTCTTACCCAGGATATTATTTTTTCTCTCTCCTGTACTATTATAGTTTTCACATTAAAAATATGAAAACTTTTGTAGAATTAAAAAAAGCCAACTAAAATGATACAAGGACTGGAAAATATGACTTCTAGGGGGTGAGGGATAGCTCAGTGGTTTGAGTATTGGCTTACTAAACCCAGGGTTGTAAATTCAATCCTTGAGGGGGCCATTTAGGGAACTGGGGTAAAAATTTGTCTGGGGACTGGCCCTGCTTTGAGCAGGGGGTTGGACTAAATGACCTCCTGAGGTCCCTTCCAACCCTGATATTCTATGATAAGAGAGAACTTAAATTTTCCTCTTCCTTTTCTGAGGGAATTGAATTATTCCCTTAGGCCTCAATTCTGCACATGGTTCAAGTGGTCCCATTGGCTTCAATACTTCCATGCTGACCAGTAAGTCACAGAATCATACATTAGAGTCAGGTAAAAATAATACGGTACAATCCACCATCTTCAGAAGTCAATTGGTTTATGCTTCTCATACACACACACGCACACCACACACACTGGGCCAAATTCACCTCTGGTGCAATGCCACTGACTTTAGTGGGGTTACTCTAGGGATGAATTTAGCCCAGTGATACTAAAAGTATCATGCAGTAGCAGATGTAACCTGACATGGGCACCTCATTACATAATACTGTACCTTGTCTGTTTCTACTAGTAATGTGTTGTAGTCAGGGGAGAAAACGAGGCTGGTTATGGGTTCTGATACATCAAAGCAATCATCCATCTGATAGTGTGTGCCTTTGATTTGGTAAAAGTGCACAATACCATCCTAAACAGAAAAGATAAATGCAAATGCAAATCAGATCTAGACTACTTATCCTAACCAGTTACAGCAAAACTGCACTGTGTAAATACCTAAGAAACCCTGTGGAAACAGCCAAGATGATTCCACTGATTCCTGTCATTGTTGGTCTTATTAACCTTTATCTTGTCCCTGTGTATGGGCCACCTCGAGTGAAATACTGCATGATGCCAGACATGAAGAGAAACTAAAACGTTTCTTAAAAATCTAGACTTAAAAATAATTCAAGTTTAATTGCAATTGCTCAGATTCTGTTATCAGTTATACTACGTATCCCCATTTGATTTCACTACGATGGCACAGGAGTAACACAAGCTGAATTTGGCCTACTGGGTTTTTGTTAAAGAATAACCAAGACATGTATTGTTAAGTTATATCATACATAAAGGTATAAAGGTAGAGTGGACTTCTGGGCACAACACAACTGGGCAGTTATCTTGGAAATTCTCTTTCTCCTCTTCCATTCTACGGCCATTCTAATTCTCTCCTATCTCTTTACAACCCTTTACGAATTCTCCAATGAAAAGCTCTTTGTTTGCTGCCTATCATTGTTAAACACTTGAAGCTTACTCACTACTTGCTTGTTAGACTATGAAAAAAAGGATTCTTCCCCTCCAGATTTGTTGTCCCAAATCTTAAACAGCAAAGTATGTACAACACTAGAGAGACATTTCCTAGTTCTACAGCTCTTCTCACTTCTGCCCCTGCTAGGGGTTCTGTGAGCGCATTTCACTCGAATATGCTTCGGTTAGGGTTTTCACACAATAGGCCTGGTTCAAGGAATGAGGGATGCCTTACACTTCCAGCTGCATATAGTCCATCCTTATGATATGCCATGGCAAGCAGAACAGGCTTTTGTGTTCTCCGTTTGTCTTCTGCAAAAGCAAAAACATAAAATAATGTTTTTGAAAATGGCTTAGCTCTTAAATATCTCATTGAATGTACTGCTTGGGAAATATGACAGACTGACAACCTGGGAGGCTGAAAAAACTAGCACAGGTAGTCACAGGGCTAGTTACCTCCACACTCCCCAACGATGTGCCTCAACCTTGATTTGAGAGGGATTACATTTATGGGTGAGGAAGTAGCTCAGTCTAGCAAGGAGAAGGCCAATTAGTGTCAGCTGTAGTTGTGGCTTTGTGATGTGGACATATGTCCACTACAAACTGAGATTATTAATTTATTTTGCATAGGCCACTAAACAGTCACCAAGACAAAACAGAGGGTTTTTTTAAGTTTCCCAATAGTAATTGAGAAAGAGTGCCTCGTACAAAGTTAGTGCTATATAAACAACAAATCATTTCCAGTGGTTCTAAACAAAATGTAGGGGCCTGAATCTGATCTTACATCAGTGTCATTTAGAATTAACACAAAACAAATAAGTCCAGTTTCATTGTCTCTGTTGAGGCTGTCAAAATGGCTTTCCATTAGTACCAATCGTGTTGATAATTTTTGTGATTTAGATACCTGACCTCATGCCATTAAATTGTCTCTCACAGGCCACTGAACATCAGTATCCTTCTAGCCAATGCTCTACCTAGGATGGAGTTGTATTGACATGTATTATGACTCCCAGCAGCCACTGGTGCGGCCTTAAAAAAACAAAACAAGTGAATACCTTCCTTTTTCAAACTATCGCCAGAAAGAAGTGGTAAGGAACGAAATTTTGTTCGCCTTCGTTCTGCATAAAGAAAAAGAAACAAATTGAAGTGTGAACTATAGTACATGTACCTAATACATGAATGTTGCATTAAGGGCTAGCTGTAGTCTAGTCTACTGAACACAGAGCTAGGCATCAGGAGACCTGGGTTCTTTTCCTGTCTCTGCCAATTAATTCATCTGTGGGCAAGTCACAATGTTTCTGTGGCTCAGTTACCCCATCAGTAAAATGGGAATAACAATCATAGATATATATGATTGGAAGAGACCTTGACAGGTCATCTAGTCCAGTCCCTTTAGGGAGGCAGGACTGAGTATTATCTAGAGCCTAGACCATCTCTGACAGGTCTCTGCCTACCATTTTGAGATCTATAGATGGAAATCAGTATATATGCTAATGCAAAGTGTTATTATTGTTTACTTAGGTTCTCTAACTTGATTAATCTATGATAGAGGAACTTCATCTACTCCAAAAATGTTCAGGTGAAATGTGGCAGCTGTTAAAGGGATTGATTCAACACGTGCTTAATGGGTTTTTTTATTCAATGGGACTTCAGCATGTGCTTAACGTTGAGCATGTAATTAAGTGCTTTGCTAAGGAGAAAAGGTCTTAATCACATACTTTAGGTTAAGCATGTTCTTAAGTACTTTGTGAATTGGGGCCTAAGAGCATACAACACCACTGCACAATAGTTTAGAACAGGAAGCAAAGAAGAATACTGTGGCCAACTGAAACACCGAAAGGTGCAACCTACTGAATTGACAAATCCCAAACTTTTCTTGGAGAACTCCAAATACTTACCTGGCTTGACTTGTGACAATAAATAATCAGATCACAGCCAAGGGATTAACACAACACTTCTTGTTAAAAAAATCCCAAAACGATAACCCTCCATATCTGGATTAATCACCACACTTTAAGTGAGGTACAATACTTTGGGAAGCTAGGAATACTCAGTGCAGCATTAGAACAGGACCTTGAAGAATCATGTTAGCTAACATAATGTTAAACACAACTCAGCAGTATGTGTAGACAATGACTGACACGTTTTCCATGTCTGTAACTACAGGGTTAACATGACATTAAACACAGCTTTCCCTGTCTACACTGACTGCAAAGTAGTGTTAAGTATCATGTTAGTTAGCATGACTCCTCAAGGGCATGTTCTAACACAACCCAATTTTCTAGTGGAGGCACGCCCTAGGTTTTGGGCAACATCAAACATGTTGCTGGTGCTCAATACAATAATAAACAATAATAATATAAGGCTGTATATGTCTTGCCTACTAATGCTTTTACATCAGTTCTGCGGGGTTGTTAATGAGATCTGCAATACCAGCATTATTGTTCATTTTTATATTATTAACTGCCTCAAACTGACACCACCCATTTGAATAAAGGGCTTATTTCTTTGCAGGCACTAGAACAATCTTCCCATTAGACAAATAAATGAATACATTTATGTAAGTGCATATAAATGAGGAGTCTAAACAGATGCATTTCTAGTCCTGCAATGTGCATTCTATACTTTTTATATTCAAACAACATTGAAGAATTTGTATATTTTTGCCAGAGGAAAAAAATATTGTGGCCAATGGAAAAGGAAAGAAACCACATACAAAGAGATTCATGGAATTTCTATAAAAACCCTCAGTGCAGCTCTTTGTTACCTTTAGCGTCTGGTGAAGGTTTGTAATAGAGAAGAGAAGCTTTGAGTGTCTCAACATTAATTGCCAAAAAATGTCCCTCTTCACAGCCCATATACAGGTCAGACGTTGCAGTCCAGCAGTGGACAGTAGGGTGGACTGAAGGCTGGATGTCATCTTTAGGCTTCAATATAAAAATCAGCAAGCTTCAGTTAAAAGTAGCAAATGTTTGTATACATAAATATGGAGATTCTGAGATTTTAAGGCCAGAAGGTACCATTAGATCATCTAGTGTGACATCCTGTATAATGCAGGCCAGAGAATTTCACCCACTGACTTCTTCGTTGAGCCCATTAACATGCATTTGACTAAAGCATATCTTCCAGAAAGGGTCCCGTCTAGATTTTAAGACATCAAGAGAGGGAGAATCCACCACTTCCCTTGGTAGCTTGTTCCAATGGTTAATCACCCTCACTGTTAAAACATTCTCCCTTATTTGAATTTGTCTGGCTTTAATTTCCACTTGTTGGTTCTTGTTATGCCTTTCTCCATTAGAATGAAGAGTCCTTTAGTATCTGGTATCTTGTCCCTGTGAAGGTATTTATACTCTGTACTCAGGTCACCCCTCAGTCTTCTTTTTGATAAACTAACCTGACTTTGCTCTTTAAGTATCTCACTATAAGGCATTTTTGTGGCTCTTTTCTACACCCTCTCCAATTTTTCAACACCCTTTTTAAAATGTGGGCACCAGAACAGAATGCAGTATTCTTGTATCAGCCTCACCAATGCTGTCTATGGAACTAAAATCACCTTTCTACCCCTACTCATTACTATCCTGTTTACACATCTAAGGACTGCATAGCCCTTTTAGCCACACCATTGCCCTGGGTGCTCATGTCGAGTTGTTTCTCCACTAGGACGCCTACATCCTCTTCAGAGTCACTGCTTTCCAGGATACAGTCCTCCATTCTGTAAGTACAGCCTACATTTTTATACCTATATGTATGTTCTTGCACTTGGCAGTATTAATATGTATTTTGTTTTCATGGGCACAGCTCACCAAGTCATCCAGACCGCTCTGTTAGACTGCCCTGTGCTCATCACTTTTTACCATTTTGCCAGTCTTTGTGTCATCTGCAAATCAGTTCTGGGCACATCTCTGACAGATTTCCTGTGCGAGCTTGGGCAAGTCACCTAACTTCTCTGTGCCTAAGCTCCCGATCTATAAAATGGGGATAATAGTACTTCCCTACATTAGAAGAGTGTTATAGTATGTGAGTGCCTCAGAATCTTTGTTAGTGGGGCCACACAAGAATGGGTATTGCTAAGTTGAAGTGAATTCAGTGAAAAGCAACAAAGACCATTAGGTGGACTGATTTAAGAGGAAATATTAAAAGAATTAAATATTAATAGCTTGGCTAAGTGGTGATTAAATGAGGGATAGTAGCTTGAATCCTGCAGTCCAGGTAGTGCAATGGAGAATCGGACCCAATAAGTCTACAAGAATTTGAAACGTGTAAGCATGAAGGGAGGGAAAGTATTTAATAGAATAAAACGGATTATAGCTAATTGTAGTGGGACAAATAAAGAAAGCAAATTTAAAGTGAATAATAGAAGAAGCTTCCTGACAGTGACATATATTCTCTGTGAGATAAACCCTCCAAAGAAATTGCAAAAACCCTATTGCTTGGCACTTGAAAAAGCTGATCTTCACAAAACACTAGCAAATGTAAAATAGAGAAAAATCCTATGTTGGCAGAGAGATGGACAGGATGATCTAAGAGATCTTTTTCATCTCTAGAGTCAGTGGAGAGTAGGAAGTGTTAATCTTGGGGTCTTTGCCTAATTCCACACTGGTCAATGATTACCTGCCTAGCTAAATTCAAATGTTGTTTCAACAGTAGAAAGGTATCACTCTTCACTTCTTGTCCAAAACTCTGATGTAGAATTGCTTTGAGACCATAATAGCAATCACATCCCACTCCAAAAGTAGCTTCATTTTAGTGGGGGATGAAGGAATGTGCATAGTTTGTAATTCTACAAAACACCTAGAGTCTTGCAAAAGGTACAGGAAGAGGAAAAAAACAACAAGGAGGCTGGTGGCACCTTAAAGACTAACATATTTATTTGGGCATAAGCTTTTGTGGGTAAAAACCTCACTTCTTCTTGCATCACTTGCCCCATAACTTCAGCCATGCTGAACACAATGCCATCTACAGCCTCAGAAACAACCCTGACATCATAATCAAAAAGGCTGACAAAGGAGGTGCTGTCGTCATCATGAATAAATTGGAATATGACCAAGAGGCTGCTAGACAGCTCTCTAACACCAAATTCTACAGGCCATTATCCTCTGATCCCACTGAGGATTACCTAAAGAAACTACACCATCTGCTAAAAAAACTCCCTGACAAAGCACGGGAACAAATCTGTACAGACACATGCCTAGAACCCCAACCAGGGGTATTCTATTTGCTACCCAAGATCCATAAACCTGGAAATCCTGGACGCCCCATCATCTCAGGCATTGGCACCCTAACATCAGGCTTGTCTGGTTATGTGGACTCTCTCCTCAGACCCTACGCTACCAGCACTCCCAGCTATCTTCGAGACACCACTGACTTCCTGAGGAAACTACAATCCATCGGTGATCTTCCAGAAAACACCATCCTGGCCATTATGGACGTAGAAGCCCTCTACACCAATATTCCACACAAAGATGGACTACAAGCTATCAGGAACAGTATCCCCGATAATGTCACAGCTAACCTGGTGGCTGAACTTTGTGACTTTGTCCTCACCCACAACTATTTCACATTTGGGGACAGTATATACCTTCAAGTCAGCGGCACTGCTATGGGTACCCGCATGGCCCCACAGTATGCCAACATTTTTATGGCTGACTTAGAACAAGGCTTCCATAGCTCTCGTCCCCTAATGCCTCTACTCTACTTGCACTACATTGATGACATCTTCATCATCTGGACCCATGGAAAAGAAGCCCTTGAGGAATTCCACCATGATTTCAATAATTTCCATCCCACCATCAACCTCAGCCTAGATCAATCCACACAAGCGGTCCATTTCCTGGACACTACTGTGCTAATAAGCGATGGTCACATAAATACCACCCTATACCGGAAACCTACTGACCGCTACACTTACCTACATGCCTCCAGCTTCCATCCAGGACACACCACACGATCCATTGTCTACAGCCAAGCTCTAAGATATAACCGCATTTGCTCCAATCACTCAGATAGAGACAAGCACCTACAAGATCTCTATCAAGCATTCTTAAAACTACAATACCCACCTGCTGAAGTGAAAAAACAGATTGACAGAGCCAGACGAGTACCCAGAAGTCACCTCCTACAAGACAGGCCCAACAAAGAAAATAACAGAACATCACTAGCTGTCACCTTCAGCCCCCAGCTAAAACCTCTCCAGCGCATCATCAGAGATCTACAACCTATCCTGAAAGATGATACTTTACTCTCACAGATCTTGGAAGACAGACCTGTCCTCGCTTACAGACAACCCTCTAACCAAAAGCAAATACTCACCAGCAACCACACATCACTGAACAAAAACACTGACCCAGGAACCTATCCTTGTAACAAAGCCCGATGCCAACTCTGTCCACATATCTATTCAAGTGACATCATCATAGGACCTAATCACGTCAGCCATACCATCAGGGGCTCGTTCACCTGCACATCTACCAATGTGATATATGCCATCATGTGCCAGCAATGCCCCTCTGCCATGTACATTGGCCAAACCGGACAGTCTCTACGCAAAAGAATTAATGGACACAAATCTGACATCAGGAATCATAATACTCAAAAACCAGTGGGAGAACACTTTAACCTGTCTGGCCATTCTATGACAGACCTGCGGGTGGCTATCTTAAAAGAGAAAAACTTCAAAAACAGACTCCAACGAGAGACTGCTGAGCTGGAATTGATATGCAAACTAGACACAATCAACTCAGGGTTAAACAGGGATTGGGAATGGCTGAGCCATTACAAACATTGAATCTATCTCCCCTTGTAAGTATTCTCACACTTGCTTCTTATCAAACTGTCTGTACTTGGCTACCTTGATTATCACTTCAAAAGTTTTTTTTCTCTTACTTAATTGGCCTCTCAGAGTTGGTAAGACAACTCCCACCTGTTCATGCTCTCTGTATGTGTGTATATATATCTCCTCGATATATGTTTCACTCAATATGCATCCGAAGAAGTGGGTTGTAGCCCACGAAAGCTTATGCTCTAATAAATTTGTTAGTCTCTAAGGTGCCACAAGTACTCCTGTTCTTATTATCTAGACCATCCCTGACAGGTGTTTGTCTAACTTGCTCTTAAAAATCTCCAATGATGGAGATTTCACAACCTCCCTGGGCAATTTATTCCAGTGCTTAACCACTCCGACAGTTAGGAAGTTTTCCCTAATGTCCAACCTAAACCGCCCTTGCTGCAATTTAAGCCCATTGCTTTTTGTCCTATCCTCTGTGGTTAAGAAGAACAATTTTTCTCCCTCCTCCTTGTAACAACCTTTTATGTACATGAAAACTGTTATCATGTCCCCTCTGTCTTCTCTTCTTCAGACTAAACAAACTCAGTTTTTTCAATCTTCCCTCATAGGTTATGTTTTTTAGACCTTTAATCAATGTTGTTGCTCTTCTCTGGTCTTTTTCCAGTTTGTCCACATCTTTCCTGAAATCTGGTACCCAGAACTGGACACAATACTCCAGTTGTTCTTATTTAATGTCATCCTATTTACTTCAGACCATTTCTCCAGTTTGTCCAGATCATTTTGAATTTTAATCCTGTCCTCCAAAGCACTTGCAACCCCTCCCAGCTTGGTATCATCTGCAAACTTTATAAGAATACTCTCTATGCCATTATCTACATAATTGATGAAGATATTGAACAGAACAGACCCAGAATTGATCACTGCGGATCCCCATTCAATATGCCTTTCCAGCTTGACGGTGAACCATTGATAACTACTCTCTGGGAATGGTTTTCCCACCAATTATGCACACACTGTATAGTAACTCCATCTAGGTTATATTTACCTAGTTTGTTTATGAGAAGGTCATTCAAGACAGTATCAAAAGACTTACTAAAGTCAAGATATACTACATCTATCGCTTCCCCCATATCCATTTGTTACCCTATCAAAGTAAAAAAGTGGAGATGAGTATGAGTGTTGCAACCATGCACACCACACCAGGGCTCCAAACTGAACAGTAATTCTCATAATATTGGGCCTGATCTTGGGACAAGAACCTACCAAATTTCAGAGTGCTAACTGGGAAAACTAAATCATAATCAATATTCAAGCAACAGTGCTAAAGCATTGCTTTATGTTTTCATCCCTGGATTCTCTATTTCTCCTTCCCATTTTACCTATCCCTCCTTTGACCACGTCTGATATTGCATTATTAATGTAATAACATACAGTCTGGGCACCCGACCAGGGCCGCCCAGAGGATTCAGGGGGCCTGGGGTCTTCGGCGGCAGGGGGCCCCCGCCGCCGAATTGCCGCCGAAGACCCGGCACTTCGGAGGCGGGTCCCGGGGCGGAAGGACCCCCCGCCACAGGTCTTCAGGGGACTTCGGCGGCGGGTCCCGGGGCGGAAGGACCCCCTGCCACGGGTCTTCAGGGCACTTTGGCGGCGGGTCCCGGAGCGGAAGGACCCCCTGCCGCAGGTCTTCAGGGCACTTCGGCGGCGGGTCCCAGAGCGGAAGGACCCCCCGCCGCCGAACTGCCGCCGAAAACCCGGAGCGGAAGAAGCTCCAGGGGCCCGGGCCCCGTGAGAGTTTTCCGGGGCCCCCGGAGCGAGTGAAGGACCCTGCTCCAGTGGCCCCGAAAAACTCTCGTGGGGGCCCCTGCGGGGCCCGGGGCCTGAGGCAAATTGCCCCACTTGCCCCCCCCCCTCTGGGCGGCCCTGCACCCGACTGGAATCATCTCTACTCTTTTACAAGCAGACAGTGACAGTGGCAAGAAATATCTTCTTCAGCCTTTAACTACTCAGGGACTGTTCCTCTGAGACAAGGGTGCAGCCACAATATTCAGACTTCTATCTGGAGCTGACTATGTAGGCGATGTAGAACCTGCCACTCAGACAATATTCAGGATCCTGCCTTTTAATCAAGAAAGACTGATGAGAGCACATCACTCCAGTGCTCCACATGCACCATTGGCACTCCTTCAGCTCCTAATCTAATACGAGGCCCTGGTCCTACCAAGGCCATTAATGGTTTGAGAGTTGACCACCAACTCAGAGTCCTCCTCTCCATCCATGACCCACTGAAACAGCTATGCTCAATATGGATGCTGTGGATGATGGAGCCCTGGCTGAAGCTTTCACAAGCTGGGGCAGAGTGTTCTCAGCAGATGTCCCCAATTATGGAAGTCATTGCAAAGAGAGATTAAAATGTGCCCAAGCCTTAGTATATTCAGAACATAATCCTGTAACGGAGGATCACTGCCTTCCCACACCTGACCAGCTGTATGTCTTTGACTTTACTTCATGTGAGACATTCAGTAATTCAAAGCAAGTTTATTAAAACAATCTTAACTATCAAACTTTAGCTAAAGCATTGAAGATCTGCATTAAAAGGGCACAAAGTATTTTTCCTAATTTTAAAAGGCTTTCTTACTCAGTTACCCATGATAACTCTTGAATAGTTAACTCTGAAATCTGATTGCTCAGTGTAATTGCTTCTCTCTTTCTCTCTCTCTCTCTCCCCCCCCCCCCCCACTCTATTGTACTTGCAAATGTGTTTTTTATTATTGAGTTGCTTATTGCTGGGCTGTCACACTGGTTTGTTATTGCACAATTGCTCATACGTGCGGGGCTCTGTCCAGTGGTTTATTATTGCAGAGCTGTTTGTGAATGCTAAGTAGCCGACAGAAAAAGGTATTGAAGAATTTGTTTTGGGAGAAGTTAAAGAATTACATGGATTCTTAAAATAGCTATAAAAATAAGTATACATCATGTGCAGAACCACCCAGTGCTAATAGTGCCCCTTTCAAACTGATTTAATCACAGCACACTGCCCTCCTTTATATGAGCTGATGCCCGCAATTGAATCGATAATTGCTTGGTCTCTGTTTCCAGTCCATCACTTCCCACCTGGTCTCTTTCTTCCTAATATTTCATTATGATATTTCAAATGCTTGTATCGGTTTGTTGTTTTCTTTGTCTTGTTGTAATTCCCTATTCTTGGCATGTATTAGCTACACCAAGTCTTGTTCTTCCATTCACACAGTGTGTGTAGCGAGGGGGCGGTCTAACCTATCAGATAGGGGCCATGCAAATTAATTATATATGAGTCAGCTTTAAACATTGGAAATACCGTGTTATCTGGCAAAAGGCACAACTGAGATGCTGGACACATTAAGAAGACAGGTTTAGCTATTATAGCATTTGATATTTACGTCCATGCTGTTAAACAAACACTTATGAAGCCATACACCAAACAGGGTCCATCAGTAAAGTAAATGAGCTCTGCCTCCTGTTGGCGCAGCCTGCCCTTCCTCAGCACAACAGGATATCTTGTACCTGCTGTTACAAGTTTAAAGACTCCTGTAAGACTGCCAGATCGTTACTGTCAAACCAATTATTATCATGAAGCGTTGTGCAATTAAGCTGGCCCAGGATGTATTTTCCACCTTGTACAATGCTATGGATTTAGTCTCCAAATCAACAGGGCACTTAAACATGCATATAGCTTTAAGCACATGAATGGTCCCCATTATTGCCAAAGGAAGTCCTCAAGTGCTTGAAATTATAGATACACATAAGTCCCTTGCTAAATCAGGACCTTAGTAGGCAAGTATTGGTCCTCTGATTATTTAATTATTTTAAGTCCCCATGGTAATGTTTTTGTTCCCTGGTTTTCTGTTCCCCATCAGACCACAGGAGATGACATTCTCCTGGTGCAGATTTCTAATCTGTGAAACTGGGGACAAATATTTATTTTTGATTACTTTAAGTTATGCTGTGAAGCAAACTTCTTTATTGGCTGACGCTACAAACCCTTCAGCCAATTACTTTAATTATGGACATTAACAAAGAAGGAGCCGGAGAGTGGTTCCTTCACAGGTCCTGGGGAAGTAACGCATCCCACAGCAACACAGGGCTGGCAACCCTAAGATAACAATAAATTCCCCCAGCATGATTCATCCCTACAGGACATTTGAAATTCGTAACACGTGGAGCGAGGTGGGGCCCTGGGGTGCCTTGATGTTGATAAGTGGATGCTGCATGTTATCACAGGTTTCAGAGGCTGAGCTTGAGAATTAGATGAATTAATGAGAATCTGCATCATTCTGAAATGAAACGTTTGAATAATAACTAAGTTTTCAGCCTTTCGGCTTTCCGAGATGGCGATGTATGAGAGGGCTGGCCTTTTGGGAAAGGCTGAGCTTGTTGTGTCCTTGGTAAGAACAGAGATTTTTCAAGGAGAGACATTTAAAAGTAGCTAGAGATGGGTCAAGCCACAAAGTCCAGACCCAGGTCAGAATGTCCCCAAATTTGGGAGTGTTTGGGTCTGGAGTTTGGTGCTGCCTACTATAGAAAGAAGGAGCCAGTCACAAAGCTTGGATCTGAGCTTCCTCAAAGTTTTGGGTACTCAGACCCAGACTTTTGACTCAGACCTGTTTGTAAAAATAATCTGTTTTATGGGCAAGATGCTGAAGTCCTTATTAAGGATGAAAACAAAAGCTGCTTTGTCCCTAAGAGTTTGGTAAAGCTTCTGTTTTTCCTCCCCATTGCTGGCTGGAAAGCAGGTACACACAGTGTCACACCTTAGCCATCACTCTTTACCTGGTCTCCCTTTTCCTGTGATTTTGAAGACCTACCTCCTGCCTGGCTCTGGATTCAAAATGAAGTACAGGTCATTTGCAAAATTAGATCCTGCTATAGGCTGGGTTATGCAAAGAAGATGAATAAGACAGGGTGATCCCAGGTGAGGCGTGTCTTTTACTTGTGATGGTTAGGATTAGGACCTGGAAAATGGCAGAAGTTAATAGGAGAGCACTTATCTGGATTGCTCCAGAACCATATGAACCTATCTGCACTCAGCTCTGGGTTTATACCAAAAATCACAGAAGTTGTCACCAGACTTTCCTTATCTTTTTTTTTCCCCAAGAACCTCCTCTCTCTCTGTTAAATATAGCCTTTTGGAAATCCTTTTTTACCACTACATTGCCACATTTACACATTTTTTGACACTCTATGTCCTTCCTATCCAGAGGCAATAGACTGATGAGGGCAGGACATAGGTGTCAGGGCCGGCTCCAGCTTTTTTGCCGCCCCAAGCGGCGAAGAAAAAAAAAGATTGAGCTGCCGCCGGAGAGGAAAAGAGGGAGTGAAGGACCCGCCACCGAATTGCCGCCGAAGACCCGGACGTGCCGCCCCAACAACGGATAGACTGCCGCCCCTTTCTATTGGCCGCCCCAGGCACCTGCTTCCTTCGCTGGTGCCTGGAGCCGGCCCTGATGGGTGTCATATATGCATTTAGCCAAATTACGCATATAAGCAATATGCATTTACACTGAACGGGAGCACATGAGCACCACTCGGGAAAAATTTGGAACAAGGTGGTGACACAAGAGGACTCTGCATTTAAGTGGAGTAGACTGTAAGAATTTTCACTTCCATGGATCCTTTTTTCCAAGGATCACAAATCACTTTAGAAACCATAAGTTTAACCTCACAACAACCCCATGATAATTATAATACTTAGCTGTTGTATAGTGATTTCTAGCTTTCGATCTTAAAGCATTTAATAAGGGAAGATAAGTATCACTGTTCCCATTTTACAGATGAAGAAACTGAGGCACAAATAGGTTACATGATGTGCCCAAAGTCACACAGGAAGTTTGTGGCAGAGTCCGGAACAGAATCCCAGTGTCCTGATTCCCAGCTGTGTTGTGTGTGTGAACCACAAGATTATAGTGCATGACAGAGCAATATAACTACTGCAGACCTGAAGGCACATAAGATGATGTTGTTAAACACAATTCAGTTTGATTTCCACAGACCGTATCATACCACTGTGGTTTCTTTTCTAAAGCATGAACAAATAATATTCCGAAGGCCGCAGACATTGATCTTTTGTGTACTGTTCTGGGTCGTGAAGCTTCTCTTTGTATACCATTCGCCCAAACAGATTTTGTCTGACATTATTGTAGAGTTTGAGGCTATGTATAGCAAAGGTTTATCTGGCTAGGCCTCTACTTGCAGAAGCATGATCTCTGTTTGAAAAAAGGAGAAAGGGCGGGGGCTGCAGGAACATAGAGAAAAAGAAAAACAAATGATACTGAGAACTTCTGTCTTTCAACCCACACGACAGGAAAGCTGGAGACCAGTAAACATCTGACAAGGATCAAAGAACAGCAACTGAAAAGGATTAAAAAACAGACAGAAAAAGTTGTTAGCAAGAGGCCAGCTATGAATAAGGAGTATTATAGTATTCTGTGAATACTTAGAAGCATCATAGATATTGATAAATGACAAGGACATTTTCCAGGTTTTGTTCTGTTTTTTTTCTAATGGTAGAAAGATTATAATTTACTCAGATGTAAAGAAAAAAAGAATTTACTCAGGATTGGCTCATCTGATTTTTTAAGAGTTTTCTGACAGTAGCCATGAGCTTGTGTTTTCTGTGGCTCTGCACATCGTGAGCCCAATCTGTAGTTCTTTTGCAAAAAAAAACCCGTCAAGGCAAATTTTACTTGTTTGGGATCTCTGCACCAATGGTGTAATCAGTGCCTTATGAGAGCTGCTGCATTGACAGCATGATCAAAGTATCGGAAAATCCACATTAGGAGAACCACATACGCTTTAATAATTAAAATGCAAACATGATCTATAACTTGTATATCCATTTATAAAGCCTTAGAGATGATCACGAGAGCCTTAGAGATGAAAGGCACTGTGAAAAAATAAGTTACTGTTAAAAATAATAATTCTTATACAGCAACAGAAGCTGAACATTATGGAACATGTACAAAACAAAGGGGGAAGGGCAAACATTTTATATACAATTTTAATATGCAGGAATGATGCAAAGTGTCCTTAACTGGTATTAGTAATTTACACGCTTGTCATAATAGACTCTTCTTGTTGTAAACTTGACTATTTTTCATGGATTTGAGGTCAGCTTTCTGGCTCATTACTAAAGATGATCGCAAGCCATAAAGTTTAGATTTTTCCAGGGTGAATATTTCCAGTGTTTGGATCCAGTATTTGGTATCGCCTACTACAGAGCTATGGCCCAGCCACTGAATTTACTTGTAATCAAATTATATTTCTGGTCTATATTTCATATCATTCATGTTATTAAATATGACCTAAAACTACCTACCTGACAAACCTTCCCTATGCTGAATAAGAAAAGCTTTTGTCAATATGTTCATGGTGATTGGAGAGAAGGTACCCACGCTAAGTAAAAAAAATACATTGCTAACCTATTGTTAAGTAAAACATTTATCTGTTCCTCTTACTCTGGCAACATGTTAAATCTGTAGCCATATCTTCTTGGCTATAGTTATGTCAAATATCATCAGCTAAGCAGAGCTGAGCCCCATTTGTTTTTGGATGGAAGATCCTTGAAGAAGTCCCAGCTGCTGCTGGAGGTAGTGTGTGCCATTTCAGTAGGTGGCGCTCTTTTTCTGGATGGGCCATGGGAGCTGAGCTGCCCTTTCAGCCACAGAATGAGGAACATTTGTGGGGGAAGCTTGCAATGCCAGGATCCCACTAGACCTGTCCTGAGGTTAAACAGCTCACCACATTCTTCTGGGCTGTTCTGCAAACGCTGAATTCATTTTAAATGTCAGAAAAAAAATATGTTCTAGACAAAGAAGCTTATGCATCCCATATAGGAATTACATCTTAGCAAGCACTGACTCACCTTCGTGATGTACCGTGGGACTTCTTCATTGCCTGTTCTTGATCTGCAGTTGCAGTCTGGCATTGATTATCATGCCAATTCCATGATGCTTGGAATCAGTCTTATGACTGATGACAAACAGCAGAGAGCACATTGTCTGGCAGCACCATCCAAACAGTACCTCCTCCACAATGCTGATCAGAGCGGTGTCTCCTGTATTGTTCATAGATCTGGTATTTAGGGTTCAGGCGAACCTCCCAACTCAGGCTGGAGAAGACTAGGTGAATGGATTTGACGTGTCTTGAGACCTGAGGTTGTTATCATATGGTCTAAGGAAGGCAGCATAGCCTAGGGGAGAGTTTAGCACACTAGCACTCAGGGGACCTGGGTTCTCTGACAAGCTTTCTCACCAACGTGCTGCATGAGCTTGGACATCATGTCAAAATCTGTCTGCTTCCCTCAGTATAACAGAGACAATGGCATTTTGAGATCTATAGATGGAAGGTGCTGTGTAAGTGCTATTGTTATTAGTGAACAAGCATGCACAACGTAGAATGAATCTTCATGTTCTGCTGCTTTAAGGGTGTGTAGTGCCAGTTTTCTTGTAATTAAAAATGCAGTAAATAAGGGGTTAGTTCAGGTAGTCTCACGTGCTGTGTCCCTGCATCGCTGCTAGGTACAATGTTGAGTACAGAGGCTTTGAAGGTTTCGTTCTTTTATAGCATCTGATACTTCCTGAAAACAGCATTTATAAAAAAAGATATTTTAAAATTTTATATGACTCTTTTATTCTGGGGCCAGCTTTTTGTGTGCGTGTGATAACACCATAACTTAGTTTCCACAGATGCCTGAGTCTACATTTTATTTATGTTTAACTAGCAGTGCAGATAAAAAGCCTTTTCTACAAGAAGGGCTGTCCCTTTTGTGATCTCACCTCACACATCATCTGTGGCACAGTCCAAATTTTATGCTAAGCCTGTCTCATAATTTAACTATGTGCATTTATCTTTTAAACAATAAAATATAGACAGCAGCTTAAAGAGCACTACATTTTCGTACTTTCAGATAGACTTCTATTGCAATTGAGGTCCCTCTGTGTGATACCTGGGATTTTGGATAATGGAATTTCACTCCTACCAAGAATAAAAGAAAATCACTAAGACCGAAATTTATCCCTATGTAGAGGTCAATTCCCCACTTAAGGGGTTGAATTTCATTGTTAAGAGATTTGGTTTTATTCTTTGTGGGAGTGAAATTCAGTTATTTCAGCACAGGGCCTATGCATCACTTAAGGCCTCAAAATAGGTCTTAAGTGGTGTATTAGCTTTGTGCTGGCCCTCTGCACAGGAGTGAATTTCACCCTAACAGAGCTGGGTAAATACTGCGAAAAAACCCCAAGTATTTGCAAATGTGAAGTCATTTCAACACCTTTTGCAGCTCTTTGTATACATTGTCCATTAACAATTGTACAGCCTGAGTGATTTTTTTTGTTTTCAGGAATCTTCATGGAAAGTGAAAGTCTCAAAATCACTCGGATGTGCAAGTATTTTCATGAGATCTTGAAATCTCTTGAACTTCCCTCTTGTTTGTTAAAGGTTCAATCATCCTACTGTAAACTGCCTACAATGGCATGTAGCCGATTTGCAACTGCCAGCAACAAATATCTCCAATGGCCAGTGATGGGACATTAGCAGGGGAGGGAAACGGTGGGGGCGAAAGACCTCTCTGGCTTCAAGATTAGGCTAGATAAGTTTATGGAGGGAATGGTTTGATGGGATAACGTGATTTTAGTCAATTAGGCAATAACGTGCCATCGCTGGTAAAATGTGGGTCCGGCTGGAGAATCTTGCCTGTATGCTCGGGGTTCTACTGATCGCCATATTTGGGGTCGGGAAGGAATTTTCCTCCAGGGTAGATTGGCAGAGGCCCTGGAGGTTTTTTGCCTTCCTCCGCAGCATAGGGCAGGGGTCGCAAGCTGGAGGATTCTCTGCGACTTGAAGTCTTTAAATCACGATCTGGAGACTTCAACAGCTGAGATAAGGGAAATTGGGTGGGTCAGCTTTTGTGGCCTGCATCATGCGGGAGGTCAGACTAGATGACCATACTGGTCCCTTCTGACCTTAAAGTCTATGAGTCTATGAGTCTATGAGGGCTCTGAGTTACTACAGAGAATTCTTTCCCAGGTGTCTGGCTGGTGGGTCTTGCCCACGTGCTCGGGGTCTAAGTGATCACCATATTTGGGTTCTCAGGAAGGAATTTTCCTCTAGGTCAGATTGGCAGAGACCCTGAAGGTTTTTCGTCTTTCTTTGCAGTACGGGGAATGGGGCACTTACAGGTTTCAACTAATGTAATTGATGGATTCTCTGTAACTTGAAGTCTTTAAATCATGATTTGAGGACTTCAGTAACTCAGCCAGAGGTTTATGGGTCTGTTACAGGAGTGGGTGGGTGAGGTTCACAGTTGCCCACTTTCACGTGGTAAATAAGCACCCTGGCTTTCACAATAAGCCAAAAATCAAGCTAATGCCATTTTAAAACAAGCCAGTCCCTAAGAACCCCAACACTTGATGTGACTAGATCCCCCCGGCGTGCAGTCTGGGACTGTGGTGGGCCCGCTGTGCACCCCTGACTCCCCTGCTTGCCCCCCTTACCCCTGCTTGCCCCCCTTACCCCTGCTTGCCGGGAGCCAATCGAAAAAAAGAAGCAACAAGCTACAACAACCTACAAGCCAAAAACTAGCCAACAAGCAACTCACAAGCCAATTAAGCCAAAAACAAGCCCAATTTCTGCGTTTTTTTCATGGGTTTGGCATGTCTGGTGAGGTTCTGTGGTGTGCAATGTGCAGGAGGTCAGACTAGATGATCATGATGGTCCCTTCTGGCCTTAAAGTCTATGCATCTTTCCACTAAGGGAGCTAAAAAAATACCATGTAAATCAGATGCCCAATCATGCTTTAGAAGTTGCGAATAGTCAGACATGGCCGAGTTGAACAGAACACGAAAAAGGGCTAAATAACAAATAAATTATTCAACACCAATAGTTCACCCAACTCAGTTAGTAGTTATTTACATTTATTTGTAGCATCTTTCCTCCTATGATCTCAAAATGCATTAATTAATTAAGCTTTAAATCCATCCTCCTATCCTTACGAGGAGGGGAAGCAGAGAGAGAGAAGATATGTGAAGTCAGCTGGAGCAGGTCAATGGATGCTCAGATATTTAGAAGCAAACTCAATAGGTTAAGTGGAAGAGGAGGAGAGAAGAATGGTGATAGCGGCTAGTCCATTATCACAACAGAGCATTCCATATAGAGGAGGCAACACCCAAGTTGTGTTGCTATCCTCTTATTATTAACTCATTTTTACTGCAAATATTTGTACAGTGGGAGACACCGGTCTCTCTAAGACAAAACCAAGAAGTGTGAGCTTATGGTGAGGAATAAAGTGTCCAGTTACCATGTGAGATGCAGACACAGATAGGGAATCTGCTGACAAACTCTCATGTCCTGTCTTGTGTGCTGAGTGGTGAGGGAGGTTAGCAGTCTCCTGCCCAAATATATACTGGGTGATAATATTTTATACCTCTGGAATGTATTGTTTAATAAGGGAGTGCCATTCAGCTAGGGTTTTGCAAGCCTGTACATGGCAGATGAGGCTGAATGCCCCAGGAAAAGCAGGTGCAGCAATGGCAGAAGTCAGCAAGAAAAATTCAAGCCTTTCAGCAAACCAGGTAAACTGCTACATATGAATAGAAATAAGAAGAAAATCGGTTAGATTATAGAGTGGTTTCACATGATCACCCAAAGCAGCTAAAACAATGATAGAAAGTGACCAAGCTTAGGTATAACTGTGCACCCTGCACCCAAATTGGAGCTCATTTGCCCCAATGTAAATCTTCCCTTGCTCCACAATCAGTGGAGTTAAACCAGATTTAAGCCATTATAACTGAGACCAGAATCTGGCTTTACTCTAATGTAATTGAGGTCTGGTCTATGCTACAGACCTATATCGGTATAACTACGTGGCTCAGTGACATCGTTATACTGACCTAACTCCCCATGTAGAGCGTCTCCCGCCGATATAGCTACCACCTCTCGCACCAGTGGATTAACTGTGCCAACAGGAGAGCTCTCTCCCGTCGGCTTAGAGCGTCTTCATTAAAGTGCTACAGCAGTGCAGCTGTGTCGATGCAGCGTTTTAAGTGTCGACTTGCCCTGAGATGAGAATCTGTCCCCCTCTACTTAAAACCCTTATTGAATCTTCACATAAAGACTTGTCTGAAAATGACTTTGGTTTGTAATATGAAACATCTGCTGGAATAAGAAGCAGCTCTAGGGTGAAATCACCCACAGTGATGGATTTCACCTGTAGACTTCATGTGACCAGCCGTGGAATCCCTATAGAAAATGATTCAGTGTGACACAACAGCCCCTGTAACGCAGTCAGGATATCTCACTTCCTTACCTGTTCTGGGTGGAGTAGTGAACCCCACCCATTCTCAAAAGAGAATGAATGTTTTAGCACATAACAGGAAATACCCACTCACGGGAGAAAGAGAGAGTCTAACGAAGGATACATCTACACTTAAAATGCTATAGCAACACAGCTGCAGTGCTATAGCACTTCAGTGTAGACACTACCAAGACAGAGGGGAGGGGTTTTCCCGTCAGCGTAGGTAATCCACCTCCCCTCAAATGGTAATTAGGTCGATGGGGGATTTCTCCCATTAACCTAGCACTATCTACACCGGGGGTTACGCTGGCATAGCTCTGTCTCTCTGGCGTGTGAATTTCACAGCCCTGAGGGACGTTTTAGCCCACGAAAGCTTATGCCCAAATAAATGTGTTAGTCTCTAAGGTGCCACAAGGACTCCTCATTGTTTTAGCTATGCCAACGTAAGTTCCCAGTGTAGACCAGTTCTAAATTAACAGGTGGCTGACTAGGCTAAAATGGATGGTCTCTGGGACAGAAATCTCACAGTACTCTTTAATCCATTATCTTCCAAGGTCCAGTCATAAGAATTGCCGAAAGTGGGTGCTGAGGGCCCGCAGGACTTCTCAGGAGGCATGCAGCACATTGCAGGATTGGGTCCCAAGAAATCTGAGCCACTGACCATTTTGAGACCTGGATCCCAAACAACATGGCATACTGGGTGTCTGCAACAAAACATGCCACCTCAAATCTGATGGTGGAGGTGCTTAGGAAAAATGAAATCTTTTCTTCTGCGGAGGATCCAGAGCCTTGAGAATGAATTCTGTGGTGACTCCAGAGCAAAATCAGAGGCCTTGGCTAGCCCATCATTGTTAGAGTCCCTTCAGCTTTTCAACAGCCTTCCTAAAGCTTTACATACTGTATCTTTCAACATCAAGCAAAATAGGCTTAGGAAATCATACCATGCCAATGCCCAGTCAAGCCACCTTATACAACACAGATAATGCGAGAGCACACACACACACACACACACACACACACAGTATCGCCTTGTCTCAGTACAAGTTCTCCAGACTTTAAACTTCAATAGACAGAATCAGTCTGAGGCCAAAATCTGGTATTGTGGTGGTAGGGGAGAAAAAGGTCCCGATTCTCCACTTTATTATACTAGGTTTACTTCAGTAGAATCACAGCGGCATATACCTGGTGGAGTGGACTGGAGAATAAAGCCCAAAGTCTGTACACCTACTAAATCTCTGTATGTTTTTAAATTTTCTTTATTTCTTTGCCACTCTTAGAAAAGAATGAAAATATGGTATAATGTAGCTTTCTGCCATCATCCTCCCCTTCTTATTGAAAGCAATCCTGAGAAAAATTCTCAGTATGAACAAAATTTAGACCTGGAAACTCGACAGAGTTGCATCCGCTATGCCAGATCTAAGTCTAGCCCAATGCCCTGTTTCATTTGGGAAAACTAATATGCAGGTGTTGTGCCTAGAACCAGAATTTGGCCTGAAGAAATTAGCTAGTAAAGGTGGTCTAAAAAGGTACGTATATTTCACCATTTTTTAATGAAATTAAAATTTTTCATTTTCTTTGAAATTTTCTGTGAAAGTTTTCACAGTTTTGGATGAAAACATTTTAAATGAAATTTTGAAAAAAAAAGAATTTTGAATTTTTTTTAATTAAAAAAATGAAAAAATTTGTTTCACTGCAGTGTGAAAACACCACTTACTCTCACTTTCTTACTTTTTTTCCCACTGGCAAAATATGAGGGGGAGGTAAAAAAGAGAAAGTAGATTTTTCTTTACAAAATGAAAAAACTTACCCAAAATGAAAGGTGTTTTTAAAAATTTTGTTCCCAAAGGCATTTTACAATGAAAGAAAGTGTGATGGAAAGTTTTTAACCAGCTAGAAATTTTGTTCCTTCGTTTGGTATCATATCCTGTTAATACTGGAGAGAATTACTTTGATTCTAAATCTGTCTTTTTGTCCTTTCTTCTGACTGACATAAATTCTCAGTCATAGGACCAAAGCCGCTCATTGGAAGTTGGCTTTTCTGTTACCTAATAATACATGTCGCAGACCCTGCCAAATCCATGCTATCTTGCTTGGGTGACCTTCCCTGATGACCTTCCTTATTTTCTTTCCAGGGACCACTCAGCTCCTTAGCACTTGTGGATGTCAAACATTTATAGTAATAGAGCAAGGGAATCTGAGAAAAATCTGTCTGGCAGGAGGTTATTTATTTTCTAAAATGACTGGCATGCCACACACTGAGGCACAGCTGAGACCTGTGTTAAGAAAATAGACTCAAGTTTCAGTCACCACTTGCTTTCTACCAGGAATTCAAAAACAGCAGGTACCTTATGTAGAAGTTTTAGAAAGGATCATTGCAGGGTGCTAATAGGGCAGGATTTTAAATGAAAGAGATGCCGTATGTTCTGTGCCTTAGCCATATTATCTCTGGGAAGATGGGGTTGGAGTTTTTCCATGATAGGGCCCATAACTCTGAAGTTTATTTTTTCATTTGAAAATATGTTTTTTTAAATCTCCCTTGGATCTCAGCTACTGTACTTTCCAGGAGGATTATTCGTTTCTGTGTTAAGTTAAAATACCCACATGTTGCAGGAAAAGGTATTTCCTGGGTGTCCTTCAAAGCCACGTGAGACCTGCTCAGTAAGGGGCCCATTCTGTACACCCCTACCCTGGTGCTGTGGGCCCAGCCTGCAGCGGAACTGATGTGGTTTTGCTGCGCAGGGGTAAGTTTAGGAGAGGCAGTGCATGGGGGTGAGCACTGTATCCAGTATGGTTCTTCAGAGGCTCCCTTTGCTCTGTTGCCTGTGGTGGGGACAAGGAGAGGCTGGGAGCGGGATGGAGATGATGGATCTGCCATAATACAGATCCACTTACCATTGGCCCTCCTCTGAAGGCAGCCTTGGCTCTAAGGCTGGAATGGTAGGTATGGAGCAGCTATTACTTATTTTGCACTTTAAAAATGCCTTATAGGGAGAATCCGCCTCCCTTGCCCCTGTGGATTCTAGTCAACTTACCAAGACCAGAAATGGGGTGTAGGCTTTGTCCCTTATTTGGTGTGTAGAGTCTTGCACAGGCCCTTTTCACTGGGGTGAATTTCATTCTCAATGCACAAGTACCTCAAAGAGTTAATCTTGGATTAAAGATGTTGGGTGCAATTTTCAAATGTGGCTAAATGATTGAATGTCAGTGGGACCTGCGCTTCTAAAATCTTTTGAAAACCCTTCAATTCTAAAAAAGAATCCATGTTATTAATGGAGAAGGGGAGTTTAAAAAAATAATTCTCCGTGATACCCTCCACTTAATGTCATGATTCCATGTAAAAAGACAACTCCTCTCCTCCCGTGCATCTCCCATCCTGCCAACGAGAATCCCCATCAGAACGCAGGAGGTGCATAGCCACTGAATGAGTGTATTTAGGTTTGGCACAAATTTTCCATGGAGGGTGTCCCACCAATGTGGATTTTTATTGTTTTCTGATGGTGCTATAACCCTGGACATTTCTTTAAATCTCGAACACTCAGTATCTTATTTCCCAGGGAACCATTCTAAGAGATGCACCTTCTCAGGCTGCTGTCCAGATCATCTTGTTGGGATTGGCCTATCCATTGCATAGTCTCCGTAATGATTTTTTTAACAACTGTAGGACTTGCAGCATGTGGCTAGGTAGACAGCAGAGCTGGTGAATTGTTTGTTACCAATATTTGCTGTGAATTTTGGCCCTTTTGCAGCTAGTGAACCATTGACAAACTGATCCTGATTTGCTTCAGTCTTGTTAGTTACTTGTAAGTGCTCACCCTAAGGATTTGTATGAACAATTTTTCAGACTGCAGGTTCTTTGCAAACTGTTCACTTTGAGTGTTCTCCATTCACTATTTTTATTTGTGTTGTGCAGGTTGGTTGCATAATCAACATGATATTGATTCTGACCACCGACTGGATGACTGAAACATTTTAAACGGGAGAATCACTTTATGGCACAAATTTTTGAATTAATAACATCTTGAGCTAAAATTTGTGACACTTTTGGGATTCACAGGTATTTTCACAAATTACCAGAAGTTGTCTAAATGCTAATGAAAAAGGAATTATATGACCCCCTTGAGCCAGACATGTACTTTCATTCATGGAAACATTTCTGGATCCATTTTTTCACTCTTTGACCAATTCCACTAGGTAGCTTTTGACCGTCACGTGTAACTAACAGCATCTTAGATATAAGTGACTGATAAAAGTCACTTATATCTGGGGGGAGGGATAGCTCAGTGGTTTGAGCATTGGCCT